>NC_091118.1:197782336-198082336 GCF_040183065.1 Periplaneta americana | reverse complement strand
GAAAATTACTTTAACGGGACGCTAACTATATGTACCAGTAATTAACAGTACATTAATACAAGTAAACAGCCCGGGTCGCATTGATATGACTCTGGATAAAGTAGGCCTAGTATGTCGGGCCCCAATTCAACTGCCTCTTTCGTTGTAAACAACTCGCGTGTACGGAATCGCCTACAGACAAGAAGCCGGATGACTTGAGTCGTTGTCGTCCGAACGCGACAACATGGTAAACATCATATAGCCTACATACATCGCATAAGAGAACAAAAATGTAAAAAGTAAAAACTTTGGTAACATTATGGTTCTTATGTCAACCATTTTCCTCTCTCTTTTCTCTTAAGTTTTATTTCTGATTGTCATACTACACGTACAAGAACACTAAACTTATTAATACTGTACATAGTAAATGCACTTTAACATTGGAGGTAGCAGGATTCAAACCAGAAGCATTGCCCGTACCTCGAAATAGTGGCGTAACACTTGCAGCTCAGGGCCACGGAAACAATATTGAAGAAATGAGAACGAAGTCTTCACCATGAAATGGCTTACTGATAGGATTTCCATACATACCTGATTTTCCAGGATTACTGGAATCGAGATCTGTGTCCCGCATGCCGAAAATAATTCTAGAGAAGCATTTAATGTTCCAATTTTTAGCGAACAAGAAAGGAAAAAAAAATTCTTTCTTTTCACGTGATTTTATACTCTTCTATTTATGTGTACGGCAGTTCAAATGGGTTAAAATGAATAAACTTGACGAATACGTAGGACTACAACATTGGATTTAAGTTCACGATTCAACTACGTTCATAATGAATGGAAAAAAAAGCGTTTTTCTTAAGTCTGAGTATGGTTGTTACTATTGGTATTACTCTTTGTTTCCATCTGCCTCTCCCTTCAGAGTTTGTTATTTTAAGTTCGTTTTATGTAACAATATTTCCTTCCGCTAAATTCTAGATAAGTAATTTTATAGTCCCGTCGCTCTTATTTCAGGCAGCCAATCATGTTGCAGGTCGACTACATTTAAACGTGTGCATCTTGTGATTCGCTGATGATGACGTTATGCACTTTCTAAGGCTCAATAAATACTTAGGCCTAATATAATCGCCCGTCATTTTGGCTCTTTCGTTGGCGATCGCAGAAAGCACACGAGGACATTATTTGCCGCTCAATTATTTGCTGAATTACAGTGCGTTTGATTTATTATCATAGGAGCTACGACATGATAATGTTTAACGGTGTGGCAAATAGATTCCTCGTCTGGTAGCTCGATAACGAAAGAACAAAAATGGCGAACGATACTACCTACCTAGACTTTATAGAGCCTTCACTTCCTAAGACGTAAGCAAAGAGGAGGAGTCACGCCGGGAGTAACAGCGTCGCGACTATAGAACCGTTGTCCACTACAATGCCAAGAAAACAGCTATTACATTTCTTGTTGAATTTGCTTGTTAACAAACCTTATTAGATTACCAATTATATCAGATTACGCAACATTGGAAAATGTCGAAAAATATTAATAGAATAGAAAATTATAATGTGAAAATGTTGCATTTTATGTTTATGCTACAGATCAGTTTGTAGTAAATATAATTACTTCGATTGAGGTTATTCTATATTTACACCATCTAATGCAAGGAAGTTCATTAATGTATTTTTTGCCCTTTTTCATTTCGCACATTTTAAAGATGAAAATAAAGTGTCCCGGGTTTTCACTTTTTAAATATGCTAATCCTATGCTTACTACCTGGCAAAGCGAAATTGCGACGCGGAAAATATGCGTAACAACTCGCTGTGACGTCATCGTATCGTAACTTAAACAGTTGCCTGGTCGACTGCAGCGCCCTAACCGACAAACCAAGTCGGAAGTTCGCCTTGGTGGATAATATATTATGATGGCACAGATTAATTTCAATAAACCAAATCAGTATCACGTAAACAAATGAAAAACTGCCTGAGAAACCAAACCTTAACCTAAATAAAATATCGTGAGTTCAAAAATCATGTAAACAAATAAAATTAGCTTGAGAAAATAAAATCTAACTTGAAGCAAAAATTGGTGGATCCAGAAATCACCATAAACTAAAAATAGAAACTAGAGCTGTAGCGAGGATTGTAAACGCAAATATGTGCAGGTGGGTGGCCACGTCTATGAATAACCGCTGGATTGCTGGTCTTACAGCCATGCGGCCAGGTTTCGATCCCCGGTTTGGTTGTAATGAATTTATGGCGAACAAAGACGTTACAGAGGGTTTTTCTTGGTATACTTCGTTCCTGTGTTTCATTCCACCACACACTTCAGCTCTATAATTTCATATAATAATAATAATAATAATAATAATAATAATAATAATAATAATAAAAGATACTCCAAGTGAAGTCCTGGGGGTAGCACGGGTCTCCAATGCCGATTCAGGATTTAAGGAATTTGAGCTCTGGGCTTATCAGGTACTCGTCTGGGGATGGAACCTGGCTCTTTAAGTACTGAGGCAGGATGGTACATCTATTAGCATCGGATTTACGAATGTCACCGGGGCCACCTATCGGACTGGAATAATAATCTCATATAGTTTCAGACAATGAAAAAAGGCTATATAATTTCAGATCTAGATTTCCGGAGTAGCGCAAAGGTGTGTTTTTTGCAAGTTTATTAATTGTAACTACAAATCATTATATTATTTCACACTATGTCGAATTTCCTATGTTTACATTCTTCAAAAGAATGCAGAAAATGGAACTTTACGCTACTATAATTATCAGGGCGCGGATTTTGAGGCCATGTTTTTTTCTTTACATCTCTTGCAACGTCCGTCCTGAATACGAGGTGCTGATTAAAGAAATGTAGACTTTTTATATAGTTTTTGGTCACTTTTTGCTGTTTTAATCTTTTATATCATTTTTTAAATTTTAAGGGCATTTTTGGTCATTTTTTAAATTTTAAAGTGATCTTTTTTAGCCATTTAAGCTAAAGACTTCAATGACTGAATCAAAATTTCCCAATATAGGAAAACTCACAAAATTAGCATTGATACTACCCCATTCAAATGCGAAATCTGAAATGATTTTCTCCGTAGTAAGTGATGTAAAAAGGGAGAAGAGAAATAGAATAGGAGATGAAGCTCTCAGCTGAGTTGTTGTACGCTATAATTTCCAAACAAAGGAATTCCGTTAAAAAATCCAGGATACAAAACTTTGTGTACAATCGTTAAAGTACAGTGGAGTCCCTTCGTTGTTTATAAATGGGAGTAAAAAACTATTAGCCAACCAAAGGCCATTTTATACGTTTGAACGTACTGTCTATTACATTATTGGTCTTCTGTGTCCGCCCCTACCTAGACGATGTGACCACTGCCTAACGATTATCTCGATGATTGGTAGACAGTGAACGTCGTCTTAAACAACAGGGTGAGTACAAACACTGTACATAGGCCTACTTGTCTCTAAGCGTTGGAGGCACAACTCAGCAGATTCTCTACAAGTTTCAACTTACTTTTTTTTGTCCAAGTAAATGTATTATGAAAGAGTATCAGTCTAAATGATTTAAAAGTATTTTTGTCGTTAATGTTAAAACAATTATTTTATTTAGAGACGTTACCACTATAATTATTTACTCTCATATTTGTATGTGTCATTAAAACTTCTTCTCCTTGCATTTGTAAATGCTAAAATAATTCTTATTTAAGTTTGTATTTTCATGTATAAGTGAAAATGAATTCCTTTCTTCTTCTTTACTGTATCTTTTGATGTCAACGTCGAGCATGAGCAAAGCGATCGCCTTATCATTAATGTATTGAGTGGTGTTCCTGTAGTGTACGGAGTCAGCTAGCTTTCCAAATTAGAAGTGTCTATAACAGGGTTTCCAATGGAGGGATTCCACTGTACTCCCAGGAAAAAGCTTTAAAACAGCGCAGATACAAGAAGTAACACCCAGTGAAGTACGCTTCTGCGATCAACGCGGATGTAGAAAGAAGCTTCTCAGTGTATTATAACAATGTTCTCGCTGACACCCGCTGGGCGTTCACATTTCAGAATCTTCGGATGTATACTGTCTTCTATTGCAGTAGAGAGGAGAGCTTTTAATTTGAGGTGGGAGTTTTACTACTTATGTATAGAATTGTTTATTTTTAGGTAATTTTTACAGCATTTTAGATCCTTTTGTAGCATTTTTTGGATCATGTTATAGGTCATTTTTAGGAATTTTTAGGTAATTACCTGGTAATTACTTACGCCACGCAACTTCTACCAACATAAAAACATACCATCACAAACCTTTTCAATGCATGTAAAAGTGTTACCAGATGAGTTCCGAGTGGTTACACTGAATCGTTTTGACAAATCTCTTAGAATATTAGGCCTGTCTGGTTGTGTTAGGGGTGTCCTAGTGCTCTGATTGTTGACAAGGTCCACAACGAGCGTAATGGAACTTCGATGGATGTTTTATAATTATACAAAATAACATTAATATACATTTATTAATGTGAAATTAGGGGGAAAGGAACTTGCCACTCTATCCAATTATCTCCTGCCTAGTTGCCTCATAAGTGGTGCCTTCTCGTTATCACTAGGAAAGATTGGAGAATGCTGGGTTTGCAGTGAAAGACCTGCCCTTGGGCAGAACACTATGAATGAATGCACATTTAATGAAGACAAACATTAACATTATGTATTGTATACATTTAATCGTGAATTGTAGCTTCAGATTGTGAGGGAACATCTCATTTATACATTACCACAAGATATTTCGTAATTTCTTTCCGTACGCTATAGAAAGTTTCAAGGAAGTATATACTCCTAATTTATTTACAAATTTTCATTTCTACATTTAGAGGAGTGGGAAAGCGAAACGGTGAAAGGGTGGGTGGACGATTCTAGGAATTCCGTGGCGTGCATTGCGCAGATCGCGTGTCTTTTGTTACGGATCATCACGAGCTAAAACCAGCAATAAAACGAACACCACGTGGTTTATAAGGAACTATTGCTATGGTAATGAGTTGCCTGTCGGCCAGGGGAAAGAAACTTCCTGCCGAACTCGTCTATGGGGCCCGACCTTTGCAAGTCTGACTTCTGAATAAATATTACTGAAGCGAACATAAATGCGACTTGAAGGGAGTGACTGGGAAAAAGTTCGGGATGTCCAGCCGTGGGTTGACAATTACTACCTCCTACATTTCGGAAATACAAGTTTCATCATTTGTATTATTTCGGTGTGCATTTCGTGAATTAAGTTGTCAGAAGACAATTGGAACCTCATAAGTGACACCAATAAGTCATCACTGATGAGAATACTAAGCCAGAAGATAATGGGGTAGGATAGTGAGTTCCTTTTTCCTTCCATCGCTGACTAGTAGTATAAGAGGGGTTCACAACCAGAGTGGACCAAGTCCATCTGAATTGTTCTGAGATATTGAGTCTTAAAGTTCCTGGCTCATGGTTAGCAACCTTCACCTTCCATAGGAAATGCTGCCCTCTGTGGAGTAACAAATGAGTTATGGGCTTTGTTCGCTATGGCAATGAATAAATCTAAGTTTTCTTCATCCGAAATTGTATTAATCCACAAACTAATCACTGGTGGACTTTGTCCACTCGGGTTGTGAGCCCCTCATTTTATAGTGAGGATCACTTAAGAACAGTTCCTAAACAGCAAATATTGCCAACTGTTACCAGATATCACACGATCCTACGTACTGAATGACTTCTCTACTTACCGTACTTTACCTTTATGTTGAAAGATTATTGTAAATAGTTCAAACTATAAGAGAAGGGCAACAACATGTTAGACATTTTGTCTGGCAATACGAAATTCATTGGTTTGGTTACACAATTGATTCACGAGACCTAACCTAAAATGTATTTTGTTTGACCACATGAAATTATTAGTACTAACTCCGAAAACCGAATATAACCATGAAATGTTTGCTTAAGAATATTTACTCCTAATAATTTTGCTATTCTGGTTATAATCGCTGTCTCCGTGAACATAATTTCTTCTTCATTATCTTTTTTTTTTCGGTTAAATCTGAAAGAATAGAACGCCAGTAGGGGAAGTTATCCCCTATTTCGCAGAACGCTTTACGCTTTCTTGGTGGAGTCGCTGCCATGCTTTTTACTCTTTTTGACATTATTGTCGAACATCTGGTCTGCGTTGAATTTGATCAAAAGCAGTGAATATTCGCACTGTGAGTTTCTCTCTGGTGTCAACTTAAATGGTGTACACTTCACATGTCCCCAAAGAAAAAAAGAAAAATTAGGGACGTGAAGTCGGGTGGCCATGCTGGCCACCCGCTCTCGCTATCCATTGCTGTCATAGATGTTGTTCAAATGTGCTCGTACAGCCAGGCTGAAGTGCTTTGGGACGTCATGTTGAAATCAGATGTCCCCGCTTATCGTGAATCGTTTTACGAAGGGCGCTGCATTTAAACGGGGCAGAAAATGGCAGGACAGGTGTAACCTGTCCGCAAGAGTACTTGAATGAAAAATTCATTTCATAATTAATTGTTAATGTCATTAAAACCTGCATTTTCTACGTCGCGTAGTTCCTAAACGAGGCATAGGAGAATATGGGTTGCTTCACGAAAAATGATCCTCATTACAAGATTTATCGATTTCCAGAGTTTGTCGCAGAGGTATTGAATCACTCTGTATAGTATTTTCAGTTATCCTATCTGTTGATTCTTTTTGCGGAATATATGCAATTTCAGATATTATGTAATATTAGAGTAAGAATAATGATCCTCATTTCGAGATCTATCGATGCCCAGAGTTTGTCGCAGAGGTATTGAATCACTCTGTATAATATTTTCAGTTATCCTATCTGTTGATTCTTTTTGGGGAATATATGCAATTTCAGGTATTATTCAATATTAGAGTAAGAAAAATGATCCTCATTTCGAGATCTATCGATGCCCAGAGTTTGTCGCAGAGGTTCTGAATCACTCTGTATAGTGTGTTCAATGATCCTATCTGTTGATTCTTTTTGCGGAATATATGCAATTTCAGATATTATTGAATATTATAGTAAGAAAAACGATCCTCATTGTGAGATCTATCGACGCCCAGAGTTTGTCGCAGAGGTATTGAATCACTCTGTATAATATTTTCCTATCTGTTGATTCTTTTTGGGGATTATATGCAATTTCAGGTATTATTAAATATTAGAGTAAGAAAAATGATTCTCATTGCGAGATATATTTATTCCCAGAGTTTTCCGCAGAGGTCTTGAATCACTCTGTATAATATTTTCAGTTTTATCCTATCTGTTGATTCTTTTTGCGGCATAAATCCAATTTTCAGTTATTTAATATTAGTCAGAAAAATTATCTTCATTGCGAGATCTATCGACGCTCAGAGTTTGTCGCAGAAATCTTGAATCATTCTGTATAGTATGTTCAATATCCTATCTGTCGACTCTTTTTGCGGAATACATTCAATTTCAGATATTATTTAATATTAGGGTAAATGCCGGTTCACAAACCGGGAGCGAAAATGGTAACGAAAACGGAAATGTTAAAATGAATATGTTTTCCTTCTCGTTTTCGTTGTCGTTTCCGTCCCCGGTTTATTGTGGATCAGTCTTAAGTGGTCGTGGCTCGGATGTCCCTAAAATTAAGTTACTAAGTTACTTCACGTATTTTACTTAGATTTGTTTTGCTGTCTTGACTTGATCACTAGTCTTGATGAGCGCATCCGTCGCTGCTGATGGGAGCCCCAACCATAGCCGCTGTCACACGCACAAGAGTTCTACATCGCTAATCTTGTGCAGTGTCCAGCAGCTGCGGTGGCAAGCTCTGTCTGCAGACGAATCACCTGAAATAAAATCCGCTGTAGTCCAGAACGTCTAAGGTTGTGGGTGACAGGATCTATGGGAATACGGAGGAAAAGAATTAACACTTTCTCACAGTATCTACTCTGAATAAATCCAGTAACTGCTGTGATTTCTTGACAAATTGATGACGCCTTAGATCAGGGAGCGTCAAGTGACTACACTCTCGTGCATACGTACAAACCCTCAAGCCCTGACGTATGGCTGCCGGCAAGGGTAGCTGCTTCCACAATGGCGGAGCTAAGAACTTGTGAACCAGATTTGTGATAAGTAGACTTCGTTGAAATGCCACACGCAGCATGCAATCAGGTTGCCGATGTACGGTAGTATACAG
The DNA here is from genome assembly GCF_040183065.1 of Periplaneta americana. NCBI lineage: Eukaryota > Metazoa > Arthropoda > Insecta > Blattodea > Blattidae > Periplaneta > Periplaneta americana. The sequence continues at coordinate 198,074,183 of NC_091118.1, read as the reverse complement.
GAGGTGAGCGACCGCCCGGTCTCGTAGTATAAGCAGTTCATGTTAAGAGTTGTGACCGGTCCAAATAGATAGAGCAGCTACAGCTAATGTATACCTATGTAAGCACTTGTTTTTGCATTACTGTGGTTGGAATAGTCAAAGTTTAACATTTGTTCAGTGCAGACAAGAATTCAATCAAACATACTACAATAAGAGTGTTGCTGTTCCAAATAATTGCCCCTGGAATACCCTTACCCCCGCAGCCAGTCTTGACCCGTTGGGGAACGTGGTTGAATTCTGTTAATTATTATGCAGAAGATTACAGAAAAATAATGGAGGTAATTGATGCATTGGATAGCACAGACAGTTCCGCTGTTGCGGCTGTACAATCATTGCTTTCTGAACAGCTATTGAAAGATATTCTGTTCATTGATTCTAATTTTAAAATCGTGTCCAAAAGCATCATCCTGTTAGAATCGTCTAAACTACAACTCTCAGAAGCCCTTAATATAGTGGATTAAAAGTATCACAAACCATTATCCAAAATAACAATTCACTAATTTCAGAAAAAGTGAAATGTAAATTGAGAAACATTATTGCTAAAAATTCTGCCTATTCACAACTTCATATTATAAATTATGTACTGTCAGGTCACGACAAGGCGTCTGAAGTTGGTGTACTAAAAAGTAGTGACTTTCCGTTCTTCAAATATGCACGTATTACACCGTGTGATATTGAACGTACATTTTCCCAGTCTAAAAACTGTTTAAGTGACCATCGGAGGAGGTTACTTTGCAGTCGCTCAAAATGTACGCAACTCTTCACTGTAATGTACATATTCAAGGATGATGTGAGTATCTTACATTAAATTTTAAGAGTTAATATATCTCACTACAAAATAATTGTGTATTTACATGTTTAGACATTTCCTACTTCAATGATCATTCATTATATTTCTTGAATGCAGGATACAGGTTTTATTGTAACCGCAGTACACTGCTCAGTGTTTACATCAGAGACACGCCCCCTTCTCATACAGTCTATACCGCGTGCACAGTAAACCTTGCGAATCTCGTGGCAATTCCACGAAGTCTAGTGATAAAAATATAAATTAATTTCAGCTTTTAATTGAAGCACACTTTCACTGTTAATTGAACTATACTGAAAACAGTACTCTATACAATTTGGTACAGATAACTATCTATATACGAAATAATGTCCACGAAGCAAAATTTTTTGAAAAAATGCTCTAATTAAAAAAAATGAAATTTTAATAATTTTACTATTCCTGAACTGAAGCAACTCGGCCACAGTAGCGGCAATATGATGCCGTGCGTTGTCTCGAAGAATTATGAATATTTTATTTTCAGGTAGCAGATTACATTGTCTGTAGGATTATGTTGGATTTTGCCTTCGACGAAACCTTAATAAATGGACGTTATTCCAGTCTTTTGGACACAGGTCAGAATGCATGTAAATACACACCAATGTTGAAAAGTTTAATAGGTACTCGTATAAAGTAGAGAGCAGAAATTTCGCAGGTTATGAATGTGCTAGTGACAAAACATTTTCAGATATGGGTCACTCTGATAGCTAGGTTGCAATAAACGCATTTCCAAAAAAAAAAAAAAAAAAAAAAAATCATCCTTGTGACATACGAAATATTTAATTCGAAATCAATTTTAACTTGAAATGTTTATGCTCAAGTGTAGAAAATGATTAAAACGTTATCAATGTTTCAACATCTGCTGTCCTCAGGTTGCTTAGCAACGCCAATAAGTTACGTCATACTAGTCTGACGTCAGTTGCTTAGTAACGGAAATGAGTTTAGTCATACTGTTCTGACGTCTCTTGCTTAGCAACGTATCATTCAGATAAAATAAGTAATTAAATTGTAAATTCTTGTACAGATACATAGTATAGGCTTTAGTGAATGAAGAAATAAAAAGAAAAATAATAAATCATAGAATACATGAATTGCTTCTTAATTGTTCTACATACACTTTTATTCACTCTGTTAATTTTTTAGGAAGTTACCTGGTGATTAGTTTCGAAGTGATATTCTTCATTGTCCAAAGCCTAGTGAGGTCTCTCGCTATTTTCTGGTTTCCTGTTGCGGTGAAGTGTGTTCATGATTGTGTCGAAAAGGGTGTGTGTTTTGAAATTGAGTTGAGTGTTCAGGAAGGGCTGGAGATGTGTTTTTGTGTGTTTATAAATTTCATATTATTCTAGAATGTCAAGTTTCTGTTTTTTGGCTGGATGTGTAGTATTTCACGTCGGTGTCTATGTTGCTGTAGTTGTGATTGCAGTTTGTGATGTGTTCTGCATAGGTTGAATTGTTGTGTGGCTTGGTTATGGCTGTGATATGTTCCTTGTAACGTGTTTGAAATTATCTTCCTGTCTGTCCAATATAGAAGTCGTTGCAAATATTGCTTGCATACGAAGTAACGTTTTCACAAGCCGACGGGTTGAGACAGTGTTGTCAGATTGTGTTCCGATAATTTCCCTCGTGATGAGTTCAAATTTCTTTTTTTACAAGTAAAATTTCCCTCTGCTTATAATATCTACTTCTTCACTGTCTGACAATTGCACGACATTTAAATCTTCTCTTAATTTCATTACCGGTAGATAAAATGAAGTTCGATGGACTTCCTGCCACTAACGACTGCGCCATGCAATCGTAATGTGAAGAAATGATGCAACATTCTGTAAATGTCAGATCGGTAATTCGTCGAATATCCTACTCAAAGTCACACTATAACAGAATGAAAGACCAATGAAAAACCTGATATTGCTATTACTCAAGCTGTGACACGAGAAGATTTCTTCCTCTCCCTGACTCTCTCACTGCCGTTTCTCCTTCCTTGGACCAACTCTTTCCAACAGATATTCGGAAAAGTAGTAAAATATTCAATATTAAATTAGTTGGGAAATGTTAAAGAAAAACAAATGAAAGAATTGTAAGTGAAGCTGAAAAAGTTGCCAAAAATTCTAAAAATTATCTTTTTTAATAATGATTTTCCCTTTTTTTCTCTCAAGACATCAGATTTTCCCCTGAATATGTGAAATTTTCCTTCATCTGAAAACACTGGGTTGAGATGTGCCTTGTGAACCGATGAATTTAACGAAAATTTGAATGTGCACAAGCAGTGTTACGACCACGACGCGGGACTGTGTATGTTACCTAACAAAACATACAGGGACATCATTTTATTTTTACTTCAATTTTTATTGTACCTGAGTTTTTGAATGTACTTCACTCCCATCCCTTCTACTAATGAAGTTCCAACTGTCCTCCACACAGAACCAAGGCCGCATATAATAAACAGTACTGAGTTAGTGATAGTACGTTCCAGAAATATGTTCGTCTACGTAATATTATATAACTGTTTAAAATAACTTAAATAAGAGGGCCTCGTTAAGTAATTAACTGTCACGTGATTTCCCCCCTTTCTACGATCCTGCAACATAACCACTTGGACGGACAGTAGAAAGCATGTCTGAGTAATTTTATCTTTTCTGATCGGGCAGAAGTGAAGATTGAATTTACAGTACGCAAGGTACTCTTTTATAGAGTAGGTACAGAATTATTTCAACGTGAGTTACTAGTACGAAGGATGAAATTGGTAATTGGAATTTGATGCAATAGTCTATAACACAAAAGAACTGAAGCCTGTATCGAAATGAACGGCCACCATTTTCAAAAATGTGTTCAAATATCCACATTATGATTATTTTTCAATTTAACTTAATTCTGTATTATTGTACACTAATGTGCTGTAGACAAATATATCATATTTTAGGAGAAAAATTCGCTCCTCCGCCGGGGATCGAACCCGGGTCCTTGGTTCTACGTACCAAGCGCTCTGACCACTGAGCTACGCCGAATTCAATCCACAGCACCGGATCGAACCTTCCTCCTTTGATGTTTTCCTTTGTGGCCTGACTCCAAGTTAGGCATATATATATATATATATATATATATATATATATATATATATATATATATATATATATATATATATATATATTGACGTGTATCCAATGTCAACTGCCATTATAACTTGGAGTCAGGCCACAAAGGGGAAACATCGAAGGAGGAAGGTTCGATTCGGTGCTGTGGATTGAATTCGGCGTAGCTCAGTGGTCAGAGCGCTTGGTTCGATCCACGGCGCCGGAGGAAATTTTTCTCCTGAAATATTAAGTGTCAATATTACAGATAAATTCTGTAGGAAAAGTTAATATATATTCATAATAATATATACTGCATAATGAATACGTTCGCATGGATAACTCAGTTCGTGAGTAAAAACCACTTATTGTTAATACTGTACTGTATTTTGATTAAACAAAAACTAATGAAAATTATCTAACTCCAAATTGCGATATTTACTAGTTTACGTAAATGGATGAACTACTTTTCTTCCCTCCTATACCTAGTAAAGGGATTTGTTTGTATTTTACTCCAGTATCATCGAACTCCAGTCGTGGAAGGGGGTAGCAAACGGTGTTTCCGGTTCTCAACCATTAATCCAAAGATATACTTACTTACTGGCTTTTAAGGAACCCGGAGGTTCACATAAGCCCGCCATCGGTCCCTATCCTGAGCAAGATTAATCCAGTCTCTATCATCATATCCCACCTCCCTCAAATCCATTTTTATATTATCCTCCTATCTACGTCTCGGCCTCCCCAAAGGTCTTTTTCCCTCCGGCCTCCCAACTAACACTCCATATGCATTTCTGGATTCGCCCATACATGCTACATGCCCTGCCCATCTCAAACGTCTGGATTTAATGTTCCTAATTATGTCAGGTGAAGAATACAATGCGTGCAGTTCTGCATTGTGTAACTTTCTTCATTCTCCTGTAACTTCATCCCTCTTAGCCCCAAATATTTTCCTAAGCACCTTATTCTCAAACACACTTAACCTATGTTTCTCTCTCAAAGTGAGAGTCCAAGTTTCACAACCATATAGAACAACCGGTAATATAACTGTTTTATAAATTCTAACTTTAAGATTTTTTGACAACAGACTGAATCCAAAGATATAGCCAGGTTAAATTAAAAATGTTAGTAAAAATAAGATGATGTCCCTGTACGTAATAGTGAATACGAAACGCCAAACAGAGAAGAAAATGATCCTACACAACGAAAAATGTGGAATAAATAAAATCCATTAGCATTTATTCGAAGTTTTAGACTAGTCGCTCACAGAAGAGTTCGTTGATGCTCCCTGTTGTTGAGAACTACAAGAACTGAAGAAGGGAAAGGTAGAGCAAAGCTTACGTTACCTGTTCAGATGTGTTGCACGGGGTGACGGCAGACGAGGTAGTGAGCTGGCCGCTATGATTCTTCCGGTTTTATGTTAAGCTTTTAACTACATTTGGAGGGTTGCACACACCCCCACCACCGCTAGCACGACTATGGGTTGGCAAGTCCAGGGGCTTCTTGCCTCGAGGAATTACAATACAATGGCTCCAATCTTTGGTTCGATTCCAGCAAAGCCATATCCCACGTAAATGGGATAAAATGAGTGTGTTACGGTACTAGTGCCGTCCGTTTTCTTTGCGCTTGGATGGAGTAAGCCAAGAAGGGACAAATGCCCTACCACAGTAGTTCCCGGAGTGTGGGTCGCGACCCCTGGGAGGTCGTGTAAAGAGCTGAGGGTGTCGCAAGATGATTTACAAAAAAGAAATACGACTTAACATAAATTCATGTTGTATTTAGAAACATAAACATACTTACAAATGGCTTTTAAGGAACCCGCAGGTTCATTGCCGCCCTCACATAAGCCCGTCATCTGTCCCCATTCTGTGCAAGATTAACCCAGTCTCTATCATTATATCCCACCTCTCTCAAATCTATTTTAATATTATCCTCCCATCTACGTCTCGACCTCCCCAAAGGTCGTTTTCCCTCCGGTCTCCCAACTAACACTTTATATGCATTTCTGGATTCGCCCATACGTGCTACATGCCCTGCCCATCTCAAACATCTGGATTTAATGTTCCTAATTATGTCAGGTGAAGAATACAATGCGTGCAGCTCTGCGTTATGTAACTTTCTCCATTCTCCTGTAACTTCATCCCGCTTAGCCCCAAATATTTTCCTAAGAACCTTATTCTCAAACACCCTTAATCTCTGTTCCTCTCTCAAAGTGAGAGTCCAAGTTTCACAACCATGTAGAATAACCGGTAATGCAACTGTTTTATCAATTCTTTGATTTTTTGGCAGCAGACTGGATGACAAAAGCTTCTCAACCGAATAATAACAGGCATTTTCCATATTTATTCTGCGTTTAATTTCCTCCCGAGTGTCATTTATATTTGTTACTGTTGCTCTAAGATATTTGAATTTTTCCACCTCTTCGGAAGAAAAATTAGAATTTTTATGTTTCCATTTCGTACAATATTCTCGTCAGAGACATAATCATATACTTTGTCTTTTCGGGATTTAGTTCCAAACCTATCGCTTTACTTGCTTCAAGTAAAATTTCCGTGTTTTCCCTAATCGTTTGTGGATTTTCTCCTAACATATTCACATCATCCACATAAACAAGAAGCTGATGTAACCCGTTGAATTCTAAACATAAACATGAACAACATAAAACATAAATTAAAAAAAAAATCAATAATTATAAAGTAAAAAACGTTTAATGTGTTGAACGTGCCTGTTTTTCAGAAAGTAGCTTCTTAAATATTGACTAAGTATTGGATACACATACTGACATCATTTTCAAGTTGAAGGAGATTTCTCGCTTTTGTTTTGTCGGCAATCATAGAAGAGAAACTTATTTTACATAAGTGCGAGGTTGCAAATACAGTACTACCAAAATTTAAGAAATTCCCTTGCAAACTCGAAGTATTCTTGCATTCATTTGATCTAAAATTGATCGACGCTTTTGAGGACTTTTGAGGAACCTGGCCGTTCATTGCTGTCCTCACATAAGCTCGCCAACGGTCTTTATCCTGAGCAAGATTAATCCATTCCTTATCATCATATCCCACCTCCCTCAAATCCATTTTAATAATATCCTTCCATCTACGCCTTGGCCTCCCCAAAGGTCTTTTCCCCTCAGGTTCTCCAACTAACATTTTATATGCACTTCTGGATTCGCCCATACGTGTTACATGCCCTGCCCATCTCATACGTCTGGATTTAATGTTCCTAATTATGTTAGGTGAACAATACAATGCGTGTAGTTGTGTTTTGTGTAACTTTCTCTATTCTCCTGTAACTTCAGTCCTCTTAGTCTCAAATATTTTTATGAGCACCTTATTCTCAAATATTCTTAACCCCTGTTCCTCTCTCATAGTGAGAGTCAAAGTTTCACAACCATACAGAACAACCGGTAATATAACTGTTATATAAATTCTGTAGTGCTCGGGAAAAGTGGAACAAGTAAAAAATGTTAATTTTACAGGAGAAGGAAAGAAACTGTCTTCACACCGGTTTATGTCGATTTGATTTTCTTTTGTATGAATTGTTGTAATGGGAGAAATACTTATGTCTCTTTTCCCAAACGAGCAGATGTTCCGTTAGTTGTCAATAAATTAATAAAAATTGCTGAATTCTAACTTTCACTTTTTTCGAGAGCAGAGTGGATGACAAAAGCTTCTCAACCTAACAATAACGGGCATTTCGCATATTTATTCTGCGTTTAATTTCCTATCGAGTGTCATTATATTTGTTACTGTTTCTCCATGTACTTGAATTTTTCCACCTTTTCAGAGGATAAATTTCCAGTTTCTAATTTCCATTTCGTACTATGTTCTGGTCACGAGATATAATCATATACTTTGTTTTTTTCGGGATTTACTTCCAAACCTACAGAGGTGTGAAAATTATTAGAATAATCTTAATTTTAAAGGTTTTTTAATAGTTCCTTCACAAATATTAATTGAATTGATGAATATTGGTATATATTACTATACTGATGTAGGATATATTTACTACTAACAATGCCGGAAAGCATTGTTGTACATTGGTATTTTTCTTATTTTACAATTGTTGTGGGAATTCAGAAATTATTATATTATGTTGGCGGAATTGGAAACATAAAAAATTATATGCACAAAACAGATGTATACGTTCATTTGAACCTTCACAACAATGTAAACGCAAAGAACAATTTGTTTAAAGCATTTCTTAATTAATTTTTGATGTTTCCAATTCCGCCAACATAATATAATAATTTCTGAATTCCCATAACAATTGTAAAATAAGAAAAATACCAATGTACAACAATGCTTTCCGGCATTGTTAGTAGTAAATATATCCTACATCAGTATAGTAATATTAATCAATTCAATGAATATTTGTGAAGGAACTATTAAAAAACCTTTAAAATTAAGATTATTCTAATAATTTTCACATCTCTGTATCTCCTTACTTGCTATACTTTCATAAACACTGTCTGATATTAGTGACGTAGATTTGGGATATGGGCAAAATGAGTTCTAGGCAGGTGATGATGATATCTATAGCGTTGATGATGAATATGATGATGAAAAATAGCGGTTATTAGGGCAATGCCCTTTAATATTTAATTTGTTAAAATTATTTTATTTATAAAAAAATCGGAACAATCACAGGGTTGAAAGCAGTAAGCAATCTGCACAACTAAAACACATGAGAAATTGTCAAGCGGGACGAACGGGTGACACAGTATTCAAATGAAATACAGAGGGATTAGGGAGTTTTCCCCTTGGTCGTTCATTTCTTTGTCCACGCAGAATGTAAGGATTTCTATCGGGCGGGCGGTTTTGTCTTACAGTCCTTCAGTGTGAGATTTGTGACTAACCTCACCGCCCGGACTTGGGGAACACCTAGTCTTGTTAAGGTGCGGGCACTTGTAGGGCTGCGCGCCCGTGTTGGAAGAACAGCGGCTTATGTCACAATTCACGGTACTTTGTCTGTAAAGACACGAGGTCAATTTCCCTACTAGAATAGTGACAGAAATACTGTAGGCCTACTGTCCTGAAAAGCCGTTAAGGTAGCGGGATGAAACCTCACTTTCAGAGAGATAATCGGCAATGAATAGCAATAAGCATGTCAGTCCTACGTGTTGGCCGTCTTTACCCCCAAGGAAACATCCTGATACTCATTTCTGTTAGAAGGTGAGTGAACCTTACGGCCATGGTACGACCTGAGGGATTTGATCAATAGGGGAAAATGCATTATCTCTTTGGGAATCGAACCCACGATCTGTAGCTTGTAGCGCAGTGCCTTGCCCGTGAATCTACCGCGCGCGCTCCGCTGTAGTTTTTTTAAGCATTGCTACTGTATCAACTTTAATAATTGTAATTGTACTCTTAATATTGTAGTTGTAATCCCCTGGTAGAGGGGAAGAGAAGGCCTGATGGCCTTATATCTACCGGGATAGATAGATAGATAGATAGATAGATAGATAGATAGATAGATAGATAGATAGATAGATAGATAGATAGATAGATAGATAGATAGATAGATAGATAGATAGATAGATAGATAGATAGATAGATAGATAGATAGGTAGATAGATATAGGTAGATAGAGATAGATAGATAGATAGATAGATAGATAGATAGATAGATAGATAGATAGATAGATAGATAGATAGATAGATAGATAGATAGATAGATAGATAGATAGATAGATAGATAGATAGATAGGTAGATAGATAGATAGGTAGATAGATAGATAGAGATAGGTAGATAGATAGATAGAGATAGGTAGATAGATAGATAGAGATAGGTAGATAGATAGATAGAGATAGGTAGGTAGATAGATAGATAGAGATAGGTAGGTAGATAGATAGATAGAGATAGGTAGGTAGATAGATAGATAGAGATAGGTAGGTAGATAGATAGATAGAGATAGGTAGGTAGATAGATAGATAGAGATAGGTAGGTAGATAGATAGATAGAGATAGGTAGGTAGATAGATAGATAGAGATAGGTAGGTAGATAGATAGATAGAGATAGGTAGGTAGATAGATAGATAGAGATAGGTAGGTAGATAGATAGATAGAGATAGGTAGGTAGATAGATAGATAGAGATAGGTAGGTAGATAGATAGATAGAGATAGGTAGGTAGATAGATAGATAGAGATAGGTAGGTAGATAGATAGATAGAGATAGGTAGGTAGATAGATAGAGATAGGTAGGTAGATAGATAGAGATAGGTAGGTAGATAGATAGAGATAGGTAGGTAGATAGATAGAGATAGGTAGGTAGATAGATAGAGATAGGTAGGTAGATAGATAGAGATAGGTAGGTAGATAGATAGAGATAGGTAGGTAGATAGATAGAGATAGGTAGGTAGATAGATTGAGATAGGTAGGTAGATAGATTGAGATAGATAGGTAGATAGATTGAGATAGATAGGTAGATTGAGATAGATAGATAGATAGATTGAGATAGATAGATAGATAGATTGAGATAGATAGATAGATTGAGATAGATAGATAGATAGATTGAGATAGATAGATAGATAGATTGAGATAGATAGATAGATTGAGATAGATAGATTGAGATAGATAGATAGATAGATTGAGATAGATAGATAGATAGATTGAGATAGATAGATAGATAGATTGAGATAGATAGATAGATTGAGATAGATAGATAGATTGAGATAGATAGATAGATAGATTGAGATAGATAGATAGATAGATTGAGATAGATAGATAGATAGATAGATAGATAGATAGATAGATAGATAGATAGATAGATAGATAGATAGATAGATAGATAGATAGATAGATAGATAGATAGATAGATAGATAGATAGATAGATAGATAGATAGATTGAGATAGATTGAGATAGATAGATTGAGATAGATTGAGATAGATAGATTGAGATAGATTGAGATAGATAGATAGATAGATAGATAGATTGAGATAGATAGATAGATAGATAGATTGAGATAGATAGATAGATAGATAGATAGATTGAGATAGATAGATAGATAGATAGATAGATAGATAGATAGATTGAGATAGATAGATAGATAGATTGAGATAGATAGATTGAGATAGATAGATAGATAGATAGATAGATAGATAGATAGATAGATAGATAGATAGATAGATAGATAGATAGATAGATAGATAGATAGATAGATAGATAGATAGATAGATAAAATACAAACTTATTATAAACATAAAATTTTACTATAAATACAGATACAGAACTGAAAATTGAATTTAATTGAAACATTTAACATCTTAGGTTTATATGCAGTTACTTCTGTGTATCTCTATTTCTATTATTTCCTAAGCAAAGCCCTCGTAACACGATAATATTTCAAATCGATAGCGACTTCGACTCGGAATATGCTGTTCTGCTTACTTTATACCGTAAGGGTGAAACTTAGTCATTTTCCCAAAATTACTACAACCAATGAATTTCGTTTTGCCGGTCAAAAGATGGTGGTACCAATACGTTCTCTCCCTGGTCGCTCTACAAGCACAACCCATTGCAGGCACTGCAGTGAGTATGAAACCTTACAACATGTGCTTGGGAGTTGCCCACAGGGAGAAGTACTCAGAATAAAACGTCACAACATCATACGTTCTCTGATCGCAGATGCACTTCGATCCAAAAATCTAGAAGTTCACGAGGAAGTTCATTATATTGCTGATGGTGGAAGCAATCGTAAGATCGATATCATAGCTATAAATAGAAATAAACAAACAGCCGAAATAATTGATCCTACAATCAGATTTGAAATCTCAGCCACTCAACCATCTGAAGTGAATGAAGAGAAAAAGAAAATCTACGAGCCCACGATTCAGTACCTATCGGCGAAATACAACATAGAAAAAATCACAGTTACCGGTCTCTTCTTCGGAGCGAGAGGCACCATCCCGAAAGCCTTTGTGAAGTGGAGGGAAAAATACAAGCTGACGAGAGATCTTCAAGATGCCATCGTCACCACCATAATAAAATTTTCTGTGCGATATTTCGTCAGCATCTTTATGCTGTACATTCAATTTAAATTATATTTGGTTCTATTTTTTTTCTTATGTCTTAATCAATTTTGTCTGAAACCTGTTTATATAATTTTTCATTTTAAATTTTATTGTGAGCTATTGTGTGTCGCAGGGCAAACCCAAAATATTGGGTCAGACCAATAATTATTATTTTAGGTCAATCAATGATAATAACATAATAATAATGGTAATAATAATAATAATAATAATAGTAATAGTAATAAGAGCGGTGTTGGTGGTAAAAACATAGTTACAGAAAATATTATTTTTATTCCAAACGATAAGAAATATACAGGATTCTATGTTCCTTAGTCTGATTTTTCGTGCCCACGTCGTATCTCGGAACACAGTTTGACAACCACCGCTGCCTTGAAGGAATGCTCATGCCCATTTCAGAGATATTGGTAACGCGTTGAAGGAAGCCCTTCAGTGACCAGGCGCGTCGCGTGCGGAGGGTTTACCGGCTTACAGGGGCAGCAGCCCTACATGCGACCCTCCCCCCACCTTCACATCGACCCCTTCACTTTTTAATTGCGAGCTGAAGCCTTGAGTTCAGTATAAGAATGTCAGGGGTGTACAGTGATTAAATCAAAACATGAGCATTAAAGTAATTCTTTAAATCTCATGTCCCACTGGAAATGACCTATTTCCGCCCATCACCACATAATCACAGTCTAGTATATACAGTCACGAAGCTCAATACGTAGTAAATATGCATCCATAGATAGTTGCTAACCACTAGGATCGCTACTATCGCCTCATTACAGACAATGGGAAATTGTACCGGCACAGTCTATAGTTCCTAGCATCCTCACAACTCAAGCTTCGTGACTGTATATACTAGACTGTGACATAAACTTTGAAGATAGCCAATTTACTTGTTCTTCTCAAGTCTTTGAATCCATATTAGATATTCACTAGTGGCGTCCTTCGTTAATATTAGCTGTTATTTTGATCTTAAGAAATTTTCAGTATAATAGAGATTACGTATGATTTGAGGCTTTCTCGGCGTTGGTTCGCTAATATGTTTTCGCGGGATATCAGCCGAGTTAAGATTTTGGAATGGTCCAAGCTTTCGACTGCTATTTCTGCAGCCATCTTCAGGGAAGTGATGTCCGAACAGAAAGACGAAAGGTTATATAGATGTTAGGCTGTCTCAGGTGAAACGGGATTGGTTGGCGGATCGGCCAATCCGGGGCCGGGAATTGTCATCGCTCGTAAGCTCCGCCCCTCCCGGGATTCCTGCGTGAAGTTTGGCGGGCGGCGAGCCCTGTTCCGCCGGTTGGAATCGGTTGCCGTCCTCGGTCCGTGATCTTCATGACCTTGATTGTAAGAGGGCCTGAGTTGGTCTAAGGCCGGTGTCCATGCCTGACTGAGCTGGAGTCCACTGTCTCTGTTAAAGTTGTTTTTCTCCAGCTTGATCTCTATGGCCTCCTTGATTGTACGATCCCAGTAGTGGCTTGATTTGTTAATGACCTTGGTGTGGTCAAACAGTATTTTATGCTCCTTTTCTATGCTGTGTTGCGCCACTGCAGATTTTTCCGGGTAATACAGCCTCAGGTTCCTCTTATGTTCTTTGATTCTGTCTTCTATTGTGCGGCCAGTCTGCCCTATGTATACTTCGCCACACTCGCATGGAATCTTGTAAATCCCTGGAGTCCTTAAGCCCTGACTGTCTTTAACCTGACGTAGATGACTCCGGATTTTGCTCTGTGGTTTATGGATGGTTTTGATATTAACCTTCTGGAGGATTCTGCTTATTTTGTGTGACACGCTCCCGCAGAATGGAATGAAAGCTTTCTTTGTCGGTTCTTGCTTGCTGTCTAAGTCTATTGTGTTACATCTCGTGGTAACTTGTTTGAGGGCTTTGTTGATGTCTCTCCGGCTGTAGTTGTTTTGTTGTAATGTTCTACGAAGATGGTCCATTTCTGCAGGCAAGTTGTTGATATCGGAAATGACTATGGCGCGATGTAGTAGACTAGTCAGGACGGACTTCTTCTGCGAAGGATGGTGGAGGCTGAGTGCATTCAGGTACAGATCTGTGTGCGTCGGCTTTCTATACACGCCATGTCCGAGAGTACCATCTGAAGATGGCTGCAGAGATAGCAGTCGAAAGCTTGGAGCATTCCAAAATCTTAACTCGGCTGATATCCCGCGAAAACATATTAGCGAATAGAGATTACGTTTAACCGAAAATATACTTCTCCACTACTCATTATTTAATTTTTAATTCCTGTTACAAAGAGTATCACGATTGATTTAAATGGGGGAGACAGTAATAGCAGATTATTATTTGTAAGCATTGCTTAGCAACGCCGAAGTATTGTTATTGTTGTTCAGTAGGTTATTTTACGACGCTTTATTAACATCTTAAGTTATTTAGCGACTGAATGAGATGAAGGTGATAATGCTGGTGAAATGAGTCCGGAGTCCAACACCGAAAGTTACCCAGCATTTGCTCATATTGGGTTGAGGGGAAAATCCCGGAACAACCTTAATCAAGTAACTTGTCCCGACCGGGAATGGAACCCGGGCACCTGGTTTCGAGGCCAGAAGCGCTAGCCATTACTGCACGGTGTGGTCCCGAAGTATTGTTACAGTTTCATTAATTCGGATAAATCGCAATATAGCGAACGCCAGTAGGGGAAGTTATCCCCACCCACATGAAATGTGCATTCGACACAACACTCGCCTATCACGTATAATCTTTTCGCTGTAAGAAAAATCCTAATGTAAACAATAGCACGTGATTGAAGTGAGGCTTCATTGGCCACCGTTTGGCGCCATAGATTCTCAGTACGTGTTCCCGCCTACTGCTGTACATTCTGTTTCATGTTAAACATTTCCCGTTACTCGTCAAGTAGGCCTAACCTCACTACTACGCATTCGTTTGCTGAGGAAACATTTACTTTATAATTACTACAATTAAATTATTTTCAAATCTTATGTCTTCACAATGGACAGTTGAGGATACAGAAGCCATACTTCGGTACTACGTGCTTACGTCAGCATCTACGAGCTCAAGTGACGCCAGCTTGTTACAAGAACAGACTAACTCGGTATTACTGTTGGTATTCATCCGCGTTCATAGTACATAACAAAATATAAAAGTAGGTTTTCTTTTACACAGCGTTTTACACATGAGTGAAGTTAAATGTTTCATTGTATTTAACAACTACAATTCAATTTTTTATTTCCAAATAATACAAGATTATGGTTTCCAAATACGAACTATATTTTCCTGCGTCATGTAAGTGTTTCGACTGGGAGCCAATCACGGGTATGACAGCAACGTGCTTATGTTTACATTAGGATTTTTCTTACAGCGAATATAGTATAGAGTGTCTGTTGAGCTAGTAGGGGAAAAGTGGAAGGGGTCATGGGCGGAGCTTCTAAGTTCGCTATATTGCGATTTGCCCATTAATTCTCATGTGGAAATAACGGTTAACGGAAAATGTACATTAGGAATAGTTATTTGGGAAAGTTGGTTTCGGGAAGAGGGATTTAGGAGAAATTCATTTCAGAAAGACAAATGCTAGGAATAATGGTTTCGGAAAAAAGGATTCGGAAAAATGATCACAAGCGGCCTATTCTGTGGTGGCCTTTCTCCATGTTGATCATTTGACAAAGAACATCCACTGCTTGTTTAGGTATAATGTTGATTCGTGAACTTCATGAGGAGAGTACAGAATAAGCCATGGGATTCATCTCTTGAGAGTTGACGATTCATGATTACAGAGATAAATAAAATTAAAATTAAATTATGGTTTATTTAACGACGTCTCTCGCCGTGGCGTCGTGGTCTAAGGCATCCTGTCTAGGACTCGCGTTACGGAATGCGCGCTGGTTCGAGTCCTTATGGGGGAAGAAGTTTTCTCATGAAATTCCAGCCAGTGTATGGGACCGGTGCCCACCCAGCATCGTGATGCACTTGCGGAGCTACGATAGGTAGCGAAAATCCGGTTTCGCAAACCAGCTACAATGGCTGGGGGATCATTGTGCTAACCACACGATACCTCCATTCTGGTTGGATGATCGTCCACCTCTGCTTCGGCATGTGGGCGTGAGGTCAGTAGCCGGCTGGTCGGTCTTGGCCCTTCAGGGCTGTAGCGCCATGGATATTTTTCATTTAACGTCGCATTTAAGCACACTTAAACGCTATCGACCTGGGACGGGATCGAACCCGCAACCTTGGGCACAGAAGGCCAGCGCTATACCAACTGCGCCACTCAGAGTGACGAGAGATAAATATCTCTCTCATTTGTTTGCTATGACATATTGCTAAAATATTTATGTATTTATTTTTAGACATCTCAAAGTCGAACATCTGTTAATACTTCAAGTCAGCTTCACGGGAGCTTCACCTGAAAGCCAGACTTGCTTAATATATACGTCACTGTAGGTACGTTAACAGAAAACCACAATTCAAGTCACACAGTTTGTGTGCACTCAAAGTTGGGTTTCTGGTGCCTTGTCAGCCCACTTGAGTTGTGTGGATATGAAAGGGAAAAATTGGGACGTGTCGGGTGCAGTTTCTGGGTAGCTCAGTCGATAGAGCATTCGTGCGCTAAGCGAAGGGTCCCGGGATCGATACCCGGCTCCGGAACAATTTTTCCTTGAAATTACTCTTAACTTCTGTTCCTTTACAAATTCTTTCAGCATTTTTGAGAGCAGACTGGATGACAAAATCTTCTCAACCGAATAATAACAAGCATTTCCCATATTTATTCTGCGTTTAATTTCCTACTGAGTGTTATTTATATTTGTTACTGTTGCTCCAAGACATTTTGAATTTTTCTACCTTTTAAAAGGATAAATTTCCAATTTTTATATATCCATTTCGTACTATGTTCTAGTCATGAAAATAATCATATACTTTGGTTTTTTGTTTTTTGTTTTTTTTTTTTTTCGGATACATCTTGTGTTAACTTAAAGATCTGGAGTCGTTCTTGCTCCATGTCACGAGAAAAGAATTCAAAATTAGTTTTAGTGTAAACTCCCTATGGTGCATTATAGTTCACAAGAAAGATGTTTCTAATATTTACTGGGCAAGCGGAGCCCAACTTTGGCTATGGTAAGACTCATTACGGAGCCAACGTAGCTTCACCAATGCATTCAAACTTTTGTGTGAAGATGGCAGCACAAGACTTGTATGTCTTCAATCGATTGTTTCATACATAGTGCACATGTTCGCGCAGCAGCAAATTAAACGAAATGTTGAAGGAATGAGGTTAGGTTTCATTCGGCAGCACAACCTGGTGAGAAGTTGCAGTCAGATGATGGTGGAAAAAGTTATCTTAACATAACATTTTTTAAATAGTAAACTATACATCTGTAATTTAGTTATTGACGTTAGTAATCGCAGGTTTTAATGTAATGATGTCAGGATACTTGGAACAATATCAAAATTCTTACAATTTTGTCTGTTATATTATTAGATCAACGATATAGCTTGTCAACTTTCATACGAATCAGGAGACTGCAATGGGCAGGACATATAGCCATGATAAAGAAGGGAAGGATACCAAGAAGGACTGTAGAGGGACAATATGGAGGAAAAAGATCTGTTGGAAGACCACGGAATAGATGGGAGGATATGGTTCAAGAAGATGCTACCAGTTTGCTGCGATTGCGTATCTGGAAGGTGGCAGCAAGGGACAGAGAAGAATGGAGAGACAGAATTGGGGAGACCATGGCTCGAAAACGGGCAGAAGAGCCATACTTACTTACTTACTTACTGACTGGCTTTTAAGGAACCCGGAGGTTCATTGCCGCCCTCACATAAGCCCGCCATCGGTCCCTATCCTGTGCAAGATTAATCCAATCTCTATCATCATATCCCACCTCCCTCAAATCCATTTTAATACTATCCTCCCATCTACGTCTCGGCCTGCCTAAAGGTCTTTTCCCCTCCGGCCTCCCAACTAACACTCTATATGCATTTCTGGATTCGCCCATACGTGCTACATGTCCTGCCCATCTCAAACGTCTTGATTTAATGTTCCTAATTATGTCAGGTGAAGAATACAATGCATTCAGTTCTGTTTTGTGTAACTTTCTCCTTTTTCCTGTAACTTCATCCCTCTTAGCCCCAAATATTTTCCTAAGCACCTTATTCTCAAACACCCTTAACCTATGTTCCTCTCTCAAAGTGAGAGTCCAAGCTTCACAACCATAAAGAACAACCGGTAATATAACTGTTTTATAAATTCTAACTTTCAGATATTTTGACAGCAGACTGGATGATAAAAGCTTCTCAACCGAATAATAACTGGCATTTCCCATATTTATTCTGTGTTTAATTTTCTCCCGAGTGTCATTTATATTTGTTACTGTTGCTCCCAGTGTTTGAACTTCTCCACCTCTTCAAAAGATAAATTTCCAATTTTTATATTTTCATTCCGTACAATATTCTCGTCACGAGACATAATCACATACTTAGTCTTTTCGGGATTTACTTCCAAACCTATCTCTTTACTTGCTTCAAGTAAAATTCCCGTGTTTTCCCTAATCGTTCGTGGATTTTCTCGTAGTATATTTACTTCATCCGCATAGACAAGCAGCTGATGTAATCCGTTCAATTCCAAACCCTCTCTGTTATCCTGGACTTTCCTAATGGCATACTCTAGAGCAAAGTTAAAAAGTAAAGGATTACGAGGCTTATTTGAAGGTTTCGTAACAGTTGTTTTTTTACGGTGATGGGTTGTTAGCCCTTCGCCCAACCCCCAAGCTGGAGAACCATCCCTCAGAAAAGCCGTAGACAGAGATATTATTAGACTGTCCTTAGTTTAATGGATGCTTCTCTGTCTATTTCCATGGACATCCTACTCTTCAATAGTTCTTTGTTTGATTATGGAATATGAGAGATTTGCCATTTGACATTACCCAGCTCCTTATTAAGTGCAGTATCGGATCCTTTAGGGTTGCGATATTTTGAAATTGAAAATAAGGAAATAACTAAGGAGATTTGGTAAGTGATTGGCGAAATCATCCCATCACGCCATTATCGACATGTTTTGCCGTTAGGAGGATGTTGTCCACAAAAGTAAATTTAAAAAAATCTCATGTCGCTGTTAATACTTACCACGTGCTTTGTATTCATTCAGAAAATTTTACATATTGAAAACCTCTTTATGAAACAAGTTGAAAACTAACGAGAACTTATCAGTTTAGATTGTACTTGAAAGCCACCGGTATAGCTAGGCAGTAGCGAGTCTGTCTGCTGATCCGAAGTTGCGTGAGTTCGATTCCCGTGTGGGTTGATTATCTGGTTAGGTTTTTTCCGAGGTTTTTCCCAACCTTAAGGCGAATGTCAAGTAAGTTATGGTGAATCCTCAGCCTCATCTCGCCAAATACCAATTTCATCGCCGCTAAATAACCCAGTTGTTGATATAACGTCATTAAATAACCTAGTCAAAAAGATTGTATTTAAAATTATTTAATCAGAACCATCTTCATAACACTATTCATATTAAAAACATATGAAATAAGTATTTTGCATGTTTGAAAAACTCTCTACGAGAAAAGTTTAGATTTTTAACAATTTGTAATTGAGCCCTAGTAAGTTAATCACAAGTCTTGTTTCTTAAGTCAGTCCACTCCACATTGAAAACAGCTTTTCAGTATGTGATTCAGGAACGGTAGACTTTGAATGATAGGGAAATTTTAGTGGTAAAATATAACGAATGAATGAATAAATAAATAAAGATAAATAAAACTTCATAACATACGGAAGAAAACATTATAAAATATGTGAGATGGGAAACTGGAGAAAATGTGGGTAAAATACGGCAGACTTGGCACCCTAGGGTCCTTCGTAGAGAGAAAGGGATTCCGATATCAAGAAAGAATGGAAGCTTTACTCCTCTGCTTCCTATAGACTCCAATGATGTGCATAGATTCCTCTAGGTTTATCGTATTCATTTTCTGCATGTGTTCTTTCCATTCTATATTATATTTTTGTGACTATTATAATTGAAAATTTGTTATTATTGCGAAAATTTATTATAAGAAGTTTCCGAAATAGGTACGTTACATTAGGAAAAAGTAAATAGAAAACATCTTTTTCGAAATAGGAACGTTACATTAGGAAAAAAGAAACTAGGAAACACCTTTTCCGAAATAGGTACGTTACATTAGGAAAAAAGTAACTAGGAAACATCCTTTCCAAAATAGGTACGTTACATTAGGAGAAAAGTAACTAGGAAAAATCTTTTTTCGAAATAGGAACGTTACATTAGAAAAAAGGGAAAAAAGTAACTATGAAACTTCTTTTTCGAAATAGGATCGTTACATTAGGAAAAATGTAACTAGGAAACATCCTTTCCAAAATAGGTACGTTACATTAGGAGAAAAGTAACTAGGAAAAATCTTTTTTCGAAATAGGAACGTTACATTAGAAAAAAGGGAAAAAAGTAACTATGAAACATCTTTTTCGAAATAGGATCGTTACATTAGGAAAAATGTAACTAGGAAACATCCTTTCCAAAATAGGTACGTTACATTAGGAGAAAAGTAACTAGGAAAAATCTTTTTTCGAAATAGGAACGTTACATTAGAAAAAAGGGAAAAAAGTAACTATGAAACATCTTTTTCGAAATAGGATCGTTACATTAGGAAAAATGTAACTAGGAAACATCTTTTTCCGAAATAGGAACGTTACATTAGAGGAAAGGAAAAAAAAAGTAACTATGAAACATCTTTTTCCGAAATAGGAACGTTACATTAGAGGAAAGGAAAAAAAAGTAACTATGAAACATCTTTTTCCGAAATAGGAACGTTACATTAGGAAAAAAGTAACTAGGAAACATCTTTTTCCGAAATAGGAACGTTACATTAGGAAAAAAGTAACTAGGAAACATCTTTTTCCGAAATAGGAACGTTACATTAGAAAAAAGGGAAAAAAGTAACTATGAAACATCTTTTTCGAAATAGGATCGTTACATTAGGAAAAAAGTAACTAGGAAACGTCTTTTTCCGAAATAGGTACGTTACATTAGAAAAAAGTAACTAGGAAACATCTTTTCTGAAATAGGAACGTTACATTAGGAAAAAGTAGGTAATTAGGAAACATCTTTTCTGAAATAGGAAAAAGAGTAACTAGGAAACATCTATTCCTAAATAGGAACGTTACATTATTAAAAAAGTAACTAGCAAAAATCTTCTCCGAAATAGTATGTTACATTATTAAAGAAGTAATTAGAAAACATCTTTTGCGAAATAGTATGTTACATTATTAAAAAAAGTAACTAGCAAACATTTATTCCGAAATAGAAACGTTACATTATTAAAAAAGTAACTAGCAAACATCTGTTCCGAAATAGGAACGTTACGTTAGGAAAAAAGTAACTAGCGAACATCTTTTCCGAAATAGGAATTTAGGAAGGGAAAATTTGCTAGGAAGTGTTCGGAAATGTAATCAGCATGTAATAAAGTTTTTTTCTAAATTTGTTTCCAAATACGAGAACAAAAGCGTTAAGCATGCGGCGCGCGCATCCACTGATTTTGTTTCCTAAAACAGTAGCATAACGCAACAACAATCCGGCGCTATACAAGCGGCGATTGTAGACACACTTCTGAGTATAAAGGAGCAGAGTTGCAATATCTCTGCACGATAATAATTTTTAAATAGATGTGTGGCGATCTCTTCTTTTCAATCAGTAATTAATTCCGCAGAACCTCCCCTGCCCCTGGAAACCTGCAGCGCAACCCGCAAGTGACGTCAATCAAGGGGCCGTGACGTCAGTCGTGACGTCAGGGGGTGCGTTCATGCGCACTTGGAGCAGGCTCCTAGGGGATGAACAACATGTAGAGGGGGTTTCATCCCCTAGTGAAGAGAGGCTCTACAGCTTGGCAAATAGCAAGGATATTAGTACCGGATATACAGTGCCCGGTACCGTGTTGATGTGGGCCTCTCTTTAGAAATGTGCCCTTTGGAAATCAATATCACTTCGAAATGTATATAACAATTCATCTGCTAATAGTTAAAAATCACTTTTCTTTGAGTATAAATGTGTGTATGTATACATACGTACTTTACATTACATAAGTTACATACATACATACATACGCCTGCATACATAACATTCATACATACACAAATAAAAGTGATGTTTAATTTAAATAGATACATTTTTATATAAATGTAAGTATGGTATGGATAGATGGATGGATGGATGGACGCTTCACTGAATGAATGAATGAATGAATGAATGAATGTCCGTATGTATTAATTTAATTATGATTTATTTAACGACGCTCGCAACTGCAGAGGTTATATCAGCGTCGCAGATGTGCCGGAATTTTGTCCCGCAGGAGTTCTTTTACATGCCAGTAAATCTACTGACATGAGTCTGTCGCATTTAAGCACACTTAATGGCATGACCTCGGCCGGGATCGAACCCGCAACCTCGAGCATAGAAGATCAGCGCTATACCAACTACGCTACCGAGGGCGACTGTATGTACGTATGTACGTATGTATGTATGTATGTATGTATGTATGTATGTATGTATGTATGTATGTATGTATGTGTTTGTTCGTATTTAGGTTTGTTCTTATGTGTATGTATGTATGCCTATGTATGTATGCCTATGTATGTATGTATGTATGTATGTATGTATGTATGTATGTATGTATGTATGTATGTATGTATGTATGTATGTATGTATGTATGTATGTATGTGTGTATGTATGTATGTATTTGTTCGTATATAGGTTTGTTCTTATGTGTATGTACAGTATGTTTGCCTATGTATGTATGTGTTTGTTCGTATATAGGTTTGTTCTTATGTGTATGTGTTTGTTCGTATGTAGGTTTGTTCTTGTATGTATGTATGTATGTATGTGTTTGTTCGTATGTAGGTTTGTTCTTATGTATGTATGTATGTATGTATGTATGTATTTATGTATGTATGTATGTATGTATGTATGTATGTATGTATGTATGTATGTATTTATGTATGTATGTCAGTCCGTGTGTATGTATGTATGTATGTATGTATGTTCGTGTGTG
This sequence comes from Periplaneta americana, assembly GCF_040183065.1. Lineage (NCBI taxonomy): Eukaryota > Metazoa > Arthropoda > Insecta > Blattodea > Blattidae > Periplaneta > Periplaneta americana. Next base: position 198,051,209 of record NC_091118.1, on the reverse strand, counting down.
TGGTGTGTACGTATGTACATATGTAAGTATGTTATATATATGGCTGGCTGGCTGGCTGGCTTCACGAGGGCCGAACCCGGGACGATCCGTACAATTAGGCACGCTCTGGTCCATTATGCGCCTTAGACATGCGATGTTTGTTTAATAGCAACAGATGATCTGGGTGGCATTTGTGAATCCGACACTGAGAGGTGGCCATCCTCCCTCAGTCCCTGATAGCCAGGTTCCGTCCGCATACGAAAAGCTTGACAAACCCAGGGGCCAGGAGTCCCAAGTGCTCCCTATGTCTGCATTGGAAACCCGTTCTCCTTCTAAGACTTCACCCTAACCTGATATTGATGGTGATAGATGACTGGGTCACTGTCTAAGAAGACACTGCCTTCTGAAGGATGCACTGGAATAAATGGTGAACGGAAGAAAAGTTCGGGACGGAAGAAGATATCGGATGATAGACATTATTATTAAAATATTTTCATAGAAATTTTAATAACTTTGAAAGGTATATACATAAATATAGAACTAAAAATATGAATTCTCTGCGTTTGTGTGAACCAAAATGTAAAACCAATGCAGCTTTTTATCATAGCATGAGTCAAGGTCCCAGATTACTAAACAAATTTTATTCCAATAATATTTCAACCACGAATCCTCTCCAAATTAATAAAAAATAAAAATAAAAAAAAAATTGTATTGGATTTATAGTTTGGATTTTAACATATTAAACACTTTTAATCTGTATTCACTTTCAATTTTAATTTTGTTTTTGTCTGTATTGGAATCCCCTCCTGAGCACGAGTCTTACTCATTCAGGAGTGGGCTAGTTTATTTTTCTTTGTATTTATTAATTTGTATTCATCTCAGACTTACTGGCAATAAAAATAAATAAATAAATAAATAAATAAATAAATAAATAAATAGATAAATAGATAAATAGATAAATAGATAAATAGATAAATAGATAAATAGATAAATAGATAAATAGATAAATAGATAAATAGATAAATAGATAAATAAATAAATAAATAAATAAATCAATAAAAATAAATAAATTAAGATACATGGAGTCTGCCTCGGTAGATTTACTGACATGTAAAAGAACTCCTGCGGGACAAAATTCCGGTACACCGGCGAAGCTGATATAACCTCGCGAGCGTCGTTAAATAAACCATAGGCCTAATTTAAGATACATGGATTGTAACCAGAGACTAAGAGGAGGCGGAAAATAGGAAAGATTGGAGAGAGCTGGGTTTGCAGTGAAATACCTGCCCTTGGGCAGAACATTAAATGAATGAATAACGTCAGTACTAACAGTAATAATAATAGTGATAGTAATAATAATAATATGATAATAATGATTATGTAAATAAGTGACAACAAAGAAATACCTAATCGGCGATGTATGCAATAGAGGGGAAAGGAACTGGCCACCCTACTTCATTATCTCTTGGCCTAGTTGCCTCATAAGTGGTGCCTTGTTGGTATCTGTCAGATCTGTCTTCGGACAGTTGACTAAACAGGAACAACAACGTTGTTGTATAGATAGCGGTCATGAAGGTGAAAATGTTGATCCATGAGGAAGCGTAAGGATGTGTAGGCTATATGCTCAGACACACTGATTATTCCGAGAAATTTATTTAATTTCTTCAGTCATAAAGTATGTTAATAATAATGAAAAATTGTAAGAAATGAATAACTGAAGAAAGCCATCGCGCTTGCCTGCCGATACTGAGTTGCGCTCGGGCGTGGGTTCGATTTCCGCTTGGACTAATTACCTGGCTGAGTTTTTTCCGAGGTTTTCCCCGCTATCACCAATGAACCTAGTAGCTGATACAGCGCCATTAAATGTCCAAAAGCAATAAAAATAATAAATAACTGAAGTATACCAGCATTCGCTATACATAATTTCCTTCTCCTCTGCATGATTATTATAAGAAATGATAGCTCGGACTGTGATCGAACCCATGTATTTCCAGTATAACGTCAGCCTATCGGTAATAGTGAAAAAAAATAGTAAAAGAATTGCAATATAATAGATGCGGCGCATGTTCTGTTGAGAAGCTCCTAGTAACTAATCCTTAACACTAGGTAGGCCTAATATCGATTTTGATTGATTAATTTCAAGAGTGCTGAATCCGGGATCGATCCCCACACTTCGGCGTTTACGCCCATTGTACATACGTCCTATATGCGATGATTGTCTAAGTACGACGTATGGCCCGGGTGGCATTCATGAAGCCGACGCTGACAGGGGGGCCATTCTTTCTGGCCTCTGCACATAGGCCTAAGGTTCCACCAACTACTCACGAGGCCGAATCCAAAGTCCCGAGCCCGAAGCTCTTAGAGCGTAGTTCAGTATCGGAGACCCATGCTATCCCAGACATTACCTTTGCCTATAAGTGGAAAGTGTTGGGGAATGAAAGAGGAAACGGGAGTAGTTAAAGAAAAACCCCCTGAAACGTTTGTTTTGTCCACCAAAAATTCCATCCAGACCTGACCTGGAATCGAACCTGGCCCGGCTCGATGAAAGGTCAGCGCGCTATCACTTTAGCCACAGACGTGACCAATAACGGTATTAGTAGCAAAATTATAGGTTTGAAATGGTTGTATTACATTTTAATCGTTGAGTTTGTTTTCATATTATCGTTTTTTATTCATATTTTAACATTACACGTTTATTACTTATAATAAAGTTATTCCTTATGCATTCTACATGGCCAGCCAATCTTAGCAAAATCCACCTAATTGTCTCTATTAATACATAATTATGCACTACAAGTTATATTTGTTTGCCTTTTCGTACTCAAATTTATTTATTTTCATATCGTGTCTTGTATGTGCATTCAAATCTCCATGTTTGCGTTGTCATATTATGAACTTTCAAACACACAAACGTGCTCACAATGTGTAAAGGATTCTCAGTTTTATGAGTAAATTCGCATTTTTCTTTGTTAGATAGATATGTACATAATCTTCTCGTACCTAACGTCCAAGAACTGGTACTCAAACATAGATAAAACAACTTAAGCTGGTGCCTTTCGTGCGAAGAATGTTTATATTCTTTTCGTGTGATATGAAAGATGCATTCACGTCACTTCGAAGACTTGAATTCGTTCGTGTCTAGAATGAGCTTCTATGTTTACATTGACTTTAGTTCTTAGTGACGTTTGTGAGAATTGCCAGCGTAAGCTGTTAGAATTATTATTGTGAAGGTAACGACAAGTTATGTTTTTGTACTCTTATTTAAAACTGAAATACGGTAAAGATTCCAGAAGTAAATATAACTGCATATAATTGAATATAAAGTAAGCTATATGTTAATATTTATGTTATTATTTCAATACTAATGATAAAATATCTAAATATAAATAACAAAATAAGAAGTTTTTATATTTTTTTACAACAAAACTGGAGATTCACTGATATCAGACATTTCATTTATGCATATTTTGATAATAAAACAATTTTAATTGAAGAAATATTGTCTGAATTGACATTGTTTATTTTGTGGTTGTTTATTGAATATTTTCCAATTATTTTAACACAAAATATAGCAAAAAATATAACTTAAGCCGTACAAAAAAATAAAGAACATGAAATGCTACTGTTCGATTAAAGAATCGATCGATTAATCGAGGCCAGGCGCTGCTATGAATGGTGCAGGCCAAGAGACGTTGCGCGCAGGCGCGGGAAGACACGTGGCGGGTCAATGGAACCCGATGAATGAACCGTGCGACCTACATTCGCAAGGAGGCCTAAAAAATAAATTTTGGAGAGAAAAAAATACACAGGGGTGGGGGTTTGTGCTGACGTCATGGGGTTGCTGCTGAAATAGGGGATGGAAACTCATTGACGTCAATGGTGTCCCTGCCAGGTCGCCAGGTCATGACACGTGTCTCACCATTCATGTAGCGCCCAGTGTTCAACGACGCCCTCTGACGCTGCTGCCTCCAGAATACAGAGTTATGCTCAATAGAAGCAAACGCACTGCATGGGAATGATTAGAACTGTTCCAAATAATCATAATCGTTATCAGTATCATAACAAACTCAATTTTTTGGGCTTGTAAAGTCGGTTTCTTGCAATTTAGAACCCATATATTCATGTAAGTCTCAAAATGATGACCTGGATTTACGTTAAACTAGTTATGCGACATATTTTTTGCAAAATATTGAATTTTAACCTTAAAATAACTTCTAATTTTGCAAATTTCAACTTATGAAGCACAAATATGAACATTCTGATTATTATGTTTAATCATTTTAGACAAATAAACAGTATTAGTTGGTAATTTTTTTGTAGATATTTCAATTATTACATCAAAATTGACTTTTCAGGCTTGTAACCAGAGAAGATTACCTATTTGCCATTGAAATAGTAAACTGAATTGTTAACTAGGACGGGAAATGAAGTATATTCCTTGGCAAAGACCCCTATTTTTAATTGGATGGGGTTACGTAACAATAGACCAACCGTCAATTTGAAAAAATTGAGATATTATCACAAATCTGCATGCGATATCTGCATTTTGCTGCTATTTATAAGCAAAATTCTTTTGTTGCCTAAAATTTAATTATTATTTATTTTGCTTTGCAATATTAAATCAACTGCAGGTCTATTATTAAAAATCGGTTAGCTTTTTTTTAGTATTATTTGTGCTATTTTTTGCAATATTATGAATGTTACAATAATTTTTGCATTTAATATTTTATAAAAACCAGATTTATTTCAGTGGTCAGTATCTTGAAAACAGATTTTTGGCTTTTGGTCTCTTATTACATAACTCCGTCCAATTGTGCATTGTTCATTGTTGAAAGTATAACAGTAACTTAACTATTTCAACTTACTGACATTCTTAACGCAACTGCAATGGAAAATTTGTTCAGTTATACGTTTGCAAACTAGTGAAATCATACTTACAAACAACTATTAACGGTTTGTTTTCGATTTTGAGAACATTTTAAAAATTGTTTTCAATTTGATGCAGTAAAGTAATCGATTTAATACAAAATGTTATAGTTTAAGCATTGAATTTACATGTTTGAGTATAGCAAATTATATTTATTGCAAGAAACTATTACAAAATGAGGGAATTTTGAAATGATATGAAAAGAGTTGTGATTGTGATGAAGAAGTAGTATTTTCAATTAATGGGTATGTTTATTCTTTTAGGAACATTTGGGGAATTCGTTAACATCTTATAAAAATATTTTGAGAATTGTTTTAAACTGTTGTAATTAAATAAAACAAAATTGTTTGCACTCCAGAATTTGAAAATTATAAGAATATTCATATTTTGTACTCTATCCTTGAGTAAATTTTCTCTAATTACATTCGTGTATAATATATTATATTATTATATTTATACAGAAAAAAATATTATTTTAAATTCATATTTGTCGATCCCTACATTTCGGAGAAGATATTGTGTTTACTTTTACATTAGTTAATCACGGGAATTGTTCCATAACACTTCGTGTTTCTCCAGTACTGAACTTTGTGATAATTTTGCATTATATAAATATTTTCTTAGACGGAAAATATAGTGTACAGGGCCCATCACGAAGGTGTTTACACTAATTTAATTACAAATATAAGTAATAATATATGCACGATTATCCTGGAGTCAGTAAAGAGGGGTTTGCATTATGAATATTTGCAGTAACAATGGGGATGTGGTGTGACCTGGGAACCAGCAAAGGGGTGAGTTTGTGACGTCACAGGCCGCACGTGTCTGCTTGGTAGAGGGGAGGATGACGTCAGAGTGACGCCATTACAGAGGGCTATTTTTAGATGCTGCCTCCTTCTCCCCCCCTTCTCAGTCTGCCCCACTTATTTTAGCGTATATGGGCCACTACCTGCAAGAAACGCGAAAATCGATTTGAAATATAACTTGGATATCATATCAATTAAAAATTAAATTCTAGTTCAGTGTAAGAGAACAATTCCCTCTGTTGAGTTACCTAGATTTATAATGCTTCGTATTGTATTTTTGAAACATGGGTTAGACAGATTGTATTGATTTTGAAAGATATGTGGGTTCGGGGAAATAGTAAATTTAGATAAAAACGGTATGTGCATAAAAGGACAACATGTAGCCTAAACAGATTTCCTAAAATTAGAAATATTGATATTAATTTGTGATTAGATTCTTTCCATAACGATGTTTTGTGTTAAAAACCAAGATACATTTCATATTAATAAGAACATTTATAATTTTAATATGACACGAATCAAGTCTCCGTCTACCTAACCTCTATTAGTCTTAGCTGTTATAGAAAAGGAGTTCATTGTCCATGTGTTACGTTCTTCAAATGAACAACCTAATTATCTCCAAGCTCTGGAGGGCTAAGAGAATAGGTTCAGAACAGAATTAATAACATTTTTCTGTCCTTATACCTTCTCTTCAAATTATTGTTTACGCTTGTAAATTTAATTCATCTCTTTACCATGTGTTATAAATTTTTGTGTAACTTTTTACTTGTACTGCATCTCAAAGCAATGCTGATGTAAGATCTATGAAATATAATAAATTAAATTAAAAGTTGTAATATATTAGTACTGTAGAATCTTAACAGTGACGTCTATATAAGTAAATTGAAAGTGAGAGAGAGGCTAAACTTATGAAGGTGCTTCATTCGAAGCACAGATATTCTTAGAAGTGCAGAAGTGAATCTATTAGAGTTATATTCGGGCAGTAGTGTGTGTATTAATAGACAGTAAAGGTGCTGAACTGAAGTCTTATTGTGAACATGATAGGATTATAAATATCTCCAGAATTTTTACCATGTAAGATAGCTATACTGTTAGGTCAAAGACTTAGAAGTGATGAAATGGACCTTCATCGTCCCTTAGATCTTAGAATTTAAGCGCTGTAGATTAGGAGCCGTATTCATAGACATTCTTAGCGCGGGCTTCTGGTGGATGATCAGCGAACTAACGTTTCTCGTATTCATAAACCAGTATTAGCGATATGATATGATATGAATCCTGTAGAAGTAACCAGTCGATAGCCGGGACTAGTTTAGCACGCTCGTAGCGCGGGCTAGCGAAATGTCTATGAATAGCACACTAGATCTTTCAGGTTGCAGTGCTAGGGCTGTTATAGCCCTCCCCCTCTTAAATTCAATTCAATTCAACGTGCTGAAGATAATATAATCGAAGCTCAAATGCTGTTGCTAAGTAGCTAAATATTATTATTTGTATGTATGTATTTATTTCTGTATTGTATTATATTATAATTGATAGATTTAGGCTGCTAGTTGTGCCCTAGTTATTTTCTGTGTAGAATACATTTTCTCCGCACCGAATATAGGCACCCTTTTCTCGATCCGTGATAAAACAAAAACTGGTAAGAATTCATAAGCTTAGTCGGCCTGGTTGGCTCAGTTGGTATACCCGAGGTTCGATCCCGGGCCAGGTCGATGGTAATTAATTATGCTTAAATGTGACAGGCTCATGTCAGTAGGTTTACTGGCATGTAAAAGAACTCCTGCGGGACAAAATTCCAGCACATCGGTGACGCTGATATAACCTCGGCAGTTGTCATTAAATAAAACGTAACATTTTTATGCTTATTGTAACAACACTATGAGCCGCAGACGAATGCTAATGTTATTTCCTAGTAGTTAGCCATGAATCAATGTAACTTAGGTCACCACGCTCAGTGACGCCTAGCGGACTCACTCAGCAATATCTCTGCATCGAGAGCAGTTAAAGACCTGTGTTACCACTTGTTTGATTTCTAATCGCAAGTTTTTCAATATTAAAGCGATAATAAATACGTACGAGATACTTTGAGTAAAACACAATAAAAAAGTCTTCATATGAAGAGAAAACACACTGAATGTCCTTCATTAATTACTTCTTTTAGACCTATACTTCTACAGTCTTACTAATAAACCGTGTATAGTTTTTATACGAGACTTATGCAGAGTTGAGAGAGAAAACGTTACTAATAAACCGTGAATAAGCTATGGACGTATAAACAGGCTGTAACTATACAATGGGAATTGCTTTGCAGTAGTTGTATACACGAAACCCCTTGTTTAAACGTTGTATATAGGGAAAAAATGGCAGCCCCTCTAACAGCTGTTCGTATCGACTGTCATTTTATGATGATGTTTACCTTGTAACCACAGTAGAACAAACCAAAGATCATAGAATTATTAGAATAATATTGCTGTAGCTTGTACTCTTTGACCAAATTGTAGTCTGGTAATCGATTAGAGCCAGTTGTACTATCGATATTTAACACGCCACACTAGAGCGCTCTACCGGATGCAGCAGAGAACCTCAGATATTCTATTACCTTTCGTAACGAAGTAATGACGAAACTATGACGTAGCTGTGTAACAGTTATACTGTTATACACGATGTATGTAGTGATTATTAGTAAGGAATTGACACACGACTTATAAACGAGCTACTCATTGTATAAGTATAAGACAGTTAAACGTCTGTATATAGAGTTTTTATTAGTAAGACCGCTAATTTTTAAACCAGAACAAAAATAAAACATTCAAACCAAGACAGCTGTAGTTTCATTTCCGTAACAGAGTGGCGTATTCTATGTGCTGCTGTATCCATCATACAAAATTTCTTTCCCAACTGTAAGGCGAATGTCAGGTAATTATATGTCGAATCGTCGGTCTCATCCAATACCGTGGTCATAATTACCACCGTCGTCATCAGTGTTACCACCACCGTTACCTACTCCGCCACCACAATTACCACCACTGTTACCACGATTAGCATTTCTGTCACTACAGTCACCACTGTTACTACCTCCGTCACCAGAATTACCATCACTGTCACTATACTTATCACCTAGTCATCAGAATTATCATCACCATTACCACTCCCGCCATCACAATTACCACCACCATCACTACAATAATTAGCAACACTGTCACCACAATTACTGTACTACCTCTGTGACCATAATTACCGCTTCTGTCATCATTGTTACTAGCTCCGTCACAAGAATTACCACCACTGTCATTATCATTTCCGTCACTAGAACTATCACCATTGTCACCACCATTACCATTTCCGTCACTAGGATTATCAACATTGTCACCAGAATTACCACTAATGTTACCACCATTGCCATTTTCGTCACTAGAATTACCACCACTGTCACCATCATTACCATTTGTCATAATATTTATTACCATAGTCATCAGAATTACCACCATTGTCACCATCATTACCATCCCCGTCACCACAATTATCATCATCGTCACTACAATTACCAACACTGACACCACATACTACCTCTGTCACCATAATTATCACTTCTGTCACCATTGTTACTATCTCTGTCACAAGAATTACCACCACTGTCACTACCATTTCCGTCACTAGATTTATCATCATTGTCGCCACCATTACTATTTATGTCACTTGGATTATCACCATTGTCACCAGAATTACCACCACTGTCACTACCATTACCATTTCAGTCACCAGAATTATCACCACTGTCACTACCATTACCATTTCCGTCACTAGAATTACCACCACTGTCACTACCATTACCATTTCCGTTACCAGAATTATCACTGTCACTACCATTACCATTTCCGTCACTAGAATTACCACCACTGTTCACTATCATTACCATTTCCGTTACTAGAATTATCACAATTGTCACCAGAATTACCACCACTGTCACCATAATTACCATCTGTATCACAATTACCACCAGTGTCTATACAATTGCAGCCACTGTTATCACAATTACCACAAGTTACGAATTACTACTTTTGTCACCACAATTATCACTTGTCACCATCGTTATAACTCCGTTGCCAGAATTACCACCACTGTCACCACATTACAAATACCGTCACTAGAATTATCACCATTGTCACTAGAATTACTAACACTGTTACCATCTGCAATATGAAAATTATCACCATTGGCATTACATTTGTCACTACTGTTGCCACAATTACCGCAATTCCTACTTTTGTCACCACAATTACAACTTCTGTCACCATCGTTACCTAACGTCGTCACCAGACTTATCACCACTGTCACCACCATTACCATTTCCGTCACTAAAATTATCACAATTGTTACTAGAATTACCACCACTGTTACTACAATTACCACCACTGTTAACACCATTTCTTTACCACTGTTACTACATCCGTCACTAGAATTACCACTGTCACCATCATTACCATCACTGTCACCATGCATCTCATCATCGTTAAGTTATGACAGATAGAGTGCTTCAGACAAAAATTGTCGGGCTCGTTTATTTTTATGCTGGATAACCTCTGCGATTCAAAGTGTCGGTATATAAAATAATACTAATATCATTATTACTATTAACCCTTAAATTGACAAAGTATCCCATAGGATACAACAGGTTAATAGGCTGTCTATATATATAATTAGAACTGGTAATGGAAATTACGGGAAAACGGCTGAACGGATTTTAATAAATGGCCCCTCATTTTGAAGCTTGGAACCCAAAGTTTTTCGGAAAAATAGTAGTTTTAAGTGAAATGTCAATTTTCCTACATAATTTTCCTATTTTCCAAAATCCATCTGTCGTCAGTTTTGAGAACTAGCTAATTTCATTCAGGAGAAGCGAAGCGAGCATCAAGCCGGCCGTGTTGCATTTCAGAATAAAACAAAACACACACTACAGTAAACAATATTACACGAAGGCCATGATCTGCAAGAATGCTGACATATTTAGAGCTCAAATTAAATTGGTTATTAAAAACTTAACTTACTAAAAATAATTTACAGGTTCGATTCTGTGGTGTGTCATTTTCTGGGTACAGCTGTGTATTGGATATTAAAAACTACAAAACTTGAGATGGTTTGATGACATTATTACTATTAGAAATGAAATATTATTGTAGTTAATGCCGTGATGTGACTATTTTTAATTAATTATACATATTATTGCTATATTGATGATATGAAAGTGAAACGTTTTGGGGTTATATAAGTAGATGTAGAGAATAACTTAAATTAGATTTTGATTTCTATATTTTACTGAGTGGCGGCTATATAGTATATATAGTATATGTTACTGAAAGCTATAAAACTTACGTAAGATAATATTATTATTAAAAATGAAATTTTTTATAATTATTAATCAAGTGGGGTTGGGTCTTTTTCATATATTTAATGGTGGTGTGGTGTAGATATTTATACGCGTGGTTCTCTTCAGTTTTGGCTCGAGAGAGAGTATGTTTCATTATCATGGAAACAAATAACTTTCAGAATGTCTGGTATTCTTCATTGAAAATTAATCTGAAAAATGTTTATTTGAACGTCTAATGAACTTAGTTTGCAGCATTTGCTGCACAAGCCACTAGTATGCTATAATTTTAATAGAAGAATAAAAAAATTGGTAGGAAAATTCACAATACTATAATATTGCACAACAAATAAAATATGCACATTGCGATAGTTGTTTTCTTTACAGTCCGACACTGTTTAATAAACTAGTGTGAGAAATGAAGTTTTGCCAATTTAAGAGTTAACATCAGAGTTTGTAGCTTCACCAGCGAATAGGGATTATAAAGAATGGACACTGAGCGAATTTTCCTGTGTTTTGTTTCTCTGTGCGCCAGCGTATAGTTCCACTTTCAAGCGCTAGAGGTTAGTGTAATCGAGCATACGCTAAGATAATAATTGAGTATAGAGTTGAGACACAGGATCCAAACATCGCCTACCTTATTACACAATCCAGTAACGCTTTGCTTCGAATAAATTCAAGTTAACAGCTTTTCCTTATTTCTCAGTGACAAACTAGTTGTAATAATAATAATTTATATTTCAGATATCATAAATTATATTATAAAATAATATAATACATTATAAAATTAAGTATCGAATTCGTTTAATTTTTGTATATAATATAATATAGGTATATGGTTTTACTTCTCGTAAGAGTTTTGTTTTTCCATTTTCAGCGCTATCAAATCATTACATATTTTAATTGTTGTTGGGGTCAACGTCTCAACTCTCATTATAAAGGAACTCTAGAGTCTAGACATTACAGTTAATGACGGATTTATTATTTTATGGATCCAATTTACTTTGAGTACATAATGTACCTAGATGTATTAATTATATGTGTTATATTTCCGCTGTGTCGACTGCTAGCTGGTGTGATGTCAGCGCCAACTCTAGGGAGAAAGCAGAATCTCACTCTTTAGCTGGCTTGAAGGTCATTGAAATCAGTCCGGCTACATCAAACGTACCGACGCGAAGTGTCCATTCTTTATAATCCCTATTCGCTGGCGTGGCCATCACCGTCAAAATTAGTCTTGATCAGTATCATCAGAAACATCGTCGACATCATCATAACTGCCGGCGCTTGAAGGTAAAGTAGTGAAATACCAGCAAATATTAAACTAACAAATGTGTGGCACGCGACAGCCCATGAAGGACCATAGCCTATCAGCCGACTCGGCAGAGGTGAACGATAATCCAGCGAGTACAGGAGTAAAGTGTGATCAGTATGATTATCCCCGATCTGTTACAGCTGGTTTTCAAAATTCCTCCTCCATTAGGATTCGAACCAGCGTTCATTAGAATAGCGCGAGACCAGGCATGACGTCTTCAGCCGGGGCCACATAATGTGTCCAATGTTAGATGCAACGTTGGCCCCAACATTTAATCACTTGTATGTTTGCAGCCTTTACCGGGTCACGGATTCTGATATTCGATATTCGTGTCACGGCCACGCTACAGTGTGCGTCAAACATTCATGCGTCCAACGTTGGAGGGCGTTGGACACATACAGCAGACGGCTTTAGACGAAGCTGAGGGACAGGTAACTACTGATGCAAATATGCTTCCATTACACCATGGATCTGTTTAATTGTGCAAAACAATGGTAACTGACAGAAGGTGTAATCTTTTGCCAGAAAATATAGAGAAGTTACTTGTGTCGTATTACAACCAGTGTTGAGTCCAGCCTATGTAAGATTTTGTTTTGACATGAATACATCTACAAGTTCGGTTGAGTACAAAGATGCCATCCAAAAAGTCTACCGTTACATTTTCAGGCCAATTTTGTCGCGCCTATAATTTCTAAATTACACCACCAATGAAGTAAACGGCGATCGACAGACGAAGGATAAATGTATCCAACGTGACCTTGAGTTGGAACGAATGATGTCATCTATCGATACGCGGGAAGGGGAAACTGAGGAACGAATTGGCGGGTAGCGCGGAAGCCGAGGCAGCGTAACTCGAGAATGCGAAGCGATAAAACGTTAGCAATAGTGTAATACGTCTCGTAACGAATCAGGCTACATTGTCAATTGAGCAACAATCAGCAGTCAACGAGTTAAATTGGAAGAATTCGCAAGTGAATTAGAGTGAAGGGAGAAACCAGATTTTCTCAATGATAGGCCTCCCTGACTGTGTGGTCAGCACGATGCAGAGGCCACTGCGGAGACGTCACAGAACAAGTACAAGACAAGAATAACAATCCAGTCCTGTTAGAATAGAGATAAATCTCTGTCCATGCCGGGAATCGAACCGCGGACCACTATATTAGGAAGTGCAAGCGCTATTCATAGAGTTATAGAAGCGGTATACTCTAAATATAAAAATTAGTGATGCCATCTGCTAGAAATGTGTACTAGCGGAGGACACGGGAACGTTTCCATAGCCTATAGGTACCTGGGTTCATACAGCGTCAGATTTTTTAGCTTTGCAAGATACACTTAAGGGAAGCAAAAATTTCTTGTCTAATTTTTCAAACAGAAAAAGTGGGGTTCGTCAATTTGGAGATCTGTATTGGAAACTAATTGGCCTGCTACAATAGTGCATATTAGAGATGAACAAAACTAACTGCCGCTCTCGCTCGCTGTGTTCGTTGCATTTGTCTTTCGAGTCTCGTCTCGTAACTCTCGTGCGCTTCGAGTCTCGCTCATCATTCTCGAAATAGCATTTAGTCGGCGTGGAAAGATTTAGTAACTTTGAATAACATAACATCATTGAAATAAATAACATTATAAATGTTTAAATGAGACAAAAAGACAAAACAGAACAGTATCTTAGTTATCAAAATGTTCTGGTACTATTATATGATTTTACCTATGGTTATATAAATAGAAAAAAATTCTCAAATAAGTTTACATTTCTAAGAAACATAAAACATGACATTAATATCTTTTTACTTGAGATTGCACACTTGATCTCAAACATGTGAAAAGAAAATTCCTAGCCTTTTAATAAGGGCCTAGTAATTAAATAAAGGTTGGGGATCGGATTATTATACACTGAAAGGTAGAGATGATGTTTCAAATAGGCTACTTGGTTGTTTATACATATATAACGTAGATAAAAGTTCAGTCAGGTATAAACAACTGTGGCGATTCAAGGCTGCTTGACGTTCGGAACTTCGGGAGTGATCAATCTCGGCGTCTCGAAACACTCACAAGCAGTTTACGTCAGCGACGTATAGAACATTGTCGTGCGGGTTTTCGGCTTTGCGGGCGCTGTTAGTCTTGCTTTCTAGATCGTTGTTCATCTCTAGTGCATAGAGCGTATTCCGAATCTCACCAGTTAGCAATCCGATGGCATCACGGTGTTCCGAATTCCACCGATGACGTCATTGATGCTCCACCGGTGTCGCACCGGTGCCATCAACTTGCAGAGGTGGTGGCAGTCTCCATCAGCCGCCATCAGTGAATATGATTGGTTCTTGTAGAGGGCGGGAATTAGCAGACGAATAACATCGTGCACTGTTGTGTCATGGCGGTGTGTTCTGCTGTATTGTTTGTAATGAGCACAACGTAAAAACAATATGTTAATGGCTTATGAGCGAACATGTCAACGGACCAGTTATTACTACCGGTTCAAGAAATAAATTGTTTATGCTCTCTTTTCTTTGAACGAGATGGGAGTACGAAAATTTCGCAAAATTTTGCTAGGGTAGCACAGACAACAACTTGTACAGTCGCCATGACAGCCACCGATCCTTCCAGCAGTTTTGTTCCTTATTTCGCTGCAACGTGACGTCATTGATGCCACCGGACCGGTGAGATTCGGAATACGCTGATATGCATACCTATAGACGGATCATTTCTAACCGTTCTACAACTTTGAGTAGTACAGATACTGTCTCATGTCACATGCTAAGTGTACCTAACGTGAAAAATAATAGTTTGCGGAAAACTGCAGCAAAGAAATTTTAAAAAGTGGTGTGGCAAACACGATGCTTCATATATATTTTTTTAAATTTCTTAGTGAATTCGCATGTGAAGGCATACACATAATAGCCTATACCATATTCTTGTTTAGGAAGGCGCGCTTTTCAAAATGAGAGTAGGAAAAACAATTGAAATTTTTTATAATTTTCACGACCATCTGCCCTTAAAACTTGTTGTGAAAAAATCGCCTATGAGGTAGAATTTTTCTGGTTACGTTGTTTTTCGGAATCATCCCCGTTCTACCATTGCTCCATTATCGTCTTCTTGTAATCTTATGGTTTCTAAATGGCGCCAGTTGTTTGAAAAAGACTTCAAATAAGAAATTTCCGTTCACAGTTGCTCTGAACGACAGATGATATAAAAGCCACACAATAATGATCGAAAATACACAGTACGTGGAAGGAGTTTCGAACTAAAGACGTCAGAGTTACAAGCCGTTGTGCTTCGAAGACGTTACAGCGACGTCCAATTCAACCCGAAGTGTTCTTAATGGGATTCCCTCTGCTGTACGAAGTGTGTTGATCTGGAAGACTCCTGCAGCTCCAGGACCCGCTCTTTTGGGGGTGAGACACGAGGCCCAGAGTTGCCATGAAATTCCAGCCATCGCCTTGTCCACCAGAGCCTCGGAGTGAACGCACAGGTATCCGAAAGGTTCGGCCCGTATGGTGAATGGACTCAAGCAATGAATGGATCGCTGTGGATCGATGAATGGGGCGAGTGTTGCCAACACTTGCATGACGAAACAAGTTGGCCAATATGATTCTTCCAGAGCTCATCTTGAAAATCGATAAGAGAAATATAACAACTTTGTTTCTCCACGTAATTCCAGACAATCGCGTTGGCTCTGTTCGTCCGTGGATACCTTCAGGCTCTGTCCCTCTTCAACCTATTTCTTCTGCAATGTTCGGCAATGTTATTTCGTCCTGTATTCCGTTCCGAGACGATTTCATCGTAAACAATAGATTTTAAATGGATATTCATTTCTGATCACTCTAGAACAGCTGTGACCAAAGCGGGTGTCGTGATTACATCTTGTAATCACAGATATTCAAACGGGTACGAGGAGTTTCCTATACATTGCTGTGTTTCATTCACGTACTGAAAGCAAGCAGTGGCGGTATCATGTCGCTCTACAAAAACTATCTCTACAAGAGGTGGTTTCGTAAAGAGTGAGAAGGAGAACATTTTTGTTGTTCTGTCGGACAAAATGTGATACTGTATGTTTACTTTGCTCAACGATTCAGTCAGAAGTATATAGAAACATTAATTGCCACGCTGAATAATGTATTATCATTATCATTATCATTATTATTATTATTATTATTATTATTATTATTATTATTATTATTATTATTATTATTATTTTAACTTCGCTCTAGAATATGCCATTAGGAAAGTTCAGGATAACACAGAGGGTTTGGAATTGAACGGGCTACATCAGCTTCTTGTCTGTGCGGATGACGTGAATACCTATGCTAGGAGAAAATTCACAAACGATTAGGGAAAACGCGGAAATTCTAGTTGAAGCAAGTAAAGCGATAGGGTTGGAAGTAAATCTCGAAAAGACTAAGTACATGATTATGTCTCGTGACCAGAATATTGTACGAAATGGAAATATAAAAATTGGAGATTTATCTTTCGAAGAGGTGGAAAAATTCAAATATCTTGGAGCAACAGTAACAAATATAAATGACACTCGGGAGGAAATTAAACGCAGAATAAATATGGGAAATGCCTGTTATTATTCGGTTGAGAAGCTTTTGTCATCCAGTCTTCTGTCAAGAAATCTGAAAGTTAGAATTTATAAAACAGTTACATTACCGGTTGTTCTTTATGGTTGTGAAACCCGGACTCTCACTTTGAGAGAGGAACAGAGATTAAGGGTGTTTGAGAATAAGGTTCTTAGGAAAATATTTGGGGCTAAAAGAGATGAAGTTACAGGAGAATGGAGAAAGTTACACAACACAGAACTGCACGCATTGTATTCTTCACCTGACATAATTAGGAACATTAAATCCAGACGTTTGAGATGGGCAGGGCATGTAGCACGTATGGGCGAATCCAGAAATGCATATAGAGTGTTAGTGGGAGGCCGGCGGAAAAAATACCTTTAGGGAGGCCGAGATGTAGATGGGAAGATAATATTAAAATGGATTTGAGGGAGGTGGGATATGATGATAGAAACTGGATTAATTTTGCTCAGGATAGGGACCAATAGCGGGCTTATGTGAGGGCGGCAATGAACCTCCGGGTTCCTTGAAAAGCCAGTAAGTAAGTAAGTACTGACCACTAAGTAGGCCTATGTGCGATGCTGTCTTAGTTTTCTTGCAGTTTTTCTCTTTCCTCTACAGTCATGTCATAAAATCACCACCAGTATTATAATCATCACGATAATCATTGTATTCCTTTCTTTTATGTCCTACTTTCTTCTGTTTATTCTTTCATTCTTTCTTCTTTCATCTGTTTTATCTTTCAGGATTTATTCCTACCCTTCTTTCAAACTTTCTTTCTTTTCTTTCTTTCAATTTATGATTTCTTTGTATTTCTTTATTCCTACCAATTCTTTTTTCTTCTTTCTACTAGGCTTTTTCTTTTCTTCCTATTAAGCTTTCTTTCTTCTTCATACTTTATCTTTATTGAGTCCTCCCTTCCTTTGAAGTTTTACATTCTTACTTATTTCGAGACTTCCATTCTTTTAAGAAAATCTTTATATTCTACTGTACTATACAGACTAAAATTATATGAAATAGACCAACATTAGTCACGATAAAAATCTATTATACGCCTATAACTTGGGGTAATATTGGAAATTGACGGTATTTTTCAATTGCTTGATGCGAGATTCTTGGAAATTTGCACCATGTCATAGCTATAGAGACATCCAACGTCTTGGTGCTACATATAATCTCCATTATTAGGAAAAGTTTGGCAAGAAGAAACCTGTCGGATGAACCTGTTAAGAAGAAATGCACTTCAGTCCTTACGAGTAGCTCTTTGCAATGGATTTTACACACAGACTTACTTATTTCTTTCCTTGATGATGGACTTCATCAGGATTTCTGTACATCTACGACACGATACATATACCCGAAAACTCTCACCATGTTGAACAAATGAAAGTCTCGCAATATATTTTTTCTACGACAGTAAATAAAGTTGTATTTCATGGAGTGTTATCAGCGTGTGAAGTAAGCATTCACGATACCAGGGCGTAAAAAGAGCAACTGTGCGTGAAGTAAATCACTTAACGCACTGTTACTTCACTTCACGCACTGCCACGCAACTTGGAACACCGAGTAGTATACAGTTAAAATGTACCTTCACATGCCACATATCAATAATTAAAATTAATTGTAGACAACACTTCAACATACGCAAGGAACGAAACGAATAAATATTTCGCAAACTTCGATATGCCAACCATTTGCTTTATCGCCAAAGTAGATTTTAACACTGGGCAATATGGGCGAACAGTTACTGGATTCAATAATTTTTATGCTTGAAAAAAAAAAAACCAACAGAGCAATTTATAACTTAATCACTTACATTTTTCTTTGAATACCAGTTCATAATTCTCATATTGTTGTTCCTAGGCCTATAATTTTTGAGTAACGAATCAATAACGGCTTCTTCCGTAGCATCTATATATATATATATATATATATATATATATATATCATCTATATATATATATATATATATATATATATATATAATTTGAACTGGTAATGGAAATTACGGGAAAACGGCTAAACGGATTTTAAGGGGAGTGAGTAGTGATGCCTGTGCGATTGAAACATTTCAATACAAAAGTTTAGTTCAATATTTCTAGGCTCTTAGTGCTCCGAGTGGAATAAAAATGCCCATGCTTATACAATCAATCATTCTGAATTCAGTGGTATAAAAGACAACTAATTAGTTTCGTATCCAAGTGCAAAATAAAGGCCCTAACTGATAACCTGTTGTCCCACTTTGCTAAGTGCACCTCATTCCTCAGGTGCCCATTACTTACTACTATCTTCACTCATATACCTTGTATTTTTTAAAGATATCTAGTAATGTATATTGTAAATTCTAAAGCAAAATTTAGTTAAATATTTCATCACTAGTGAAACGGAAAAATATTGAACTTTTAAAAGTTTTTTTGAAATTTTTATGCATGCATATATATCTTTTTTCTCGTGTTATGTGTGTGATATTCTTAAATTCGTAGGTCTACTATGTAGAACATAGGCTGCAGAAAACACTGTACAAATTTCAGGTAAATTCATTCAGTAATGTCAGAGAAAAATGCATAAGTTTGAAAAATGTCAACTTAGGGAAAACTTCATTTAAAAAAAGGATGTATGAATTACATGCATCACCAAATTTAAAGAGGCCATTTAAAGGGCTTTTCTGCAGAGATAACCCCACAATATTTATATTGTTTTAAGAGCAAGTTTTATACTTTTTTTAACACGAAATAAAAAACCGTATTTTTGATCCCTAATCACTACCTTGTTCCCTTAATAAATGATCCCTCATTTTGAAGCTTGGAACCCAAAGTTTTTCAGAAAAATAGCAGTTTTCAGTAAAATATCAATTTTTCCTACATCGTTTTCCTATTTTCCAAAATCCATCTGTCGTCACTTTTGAGAAATAATGGCTTTTCAGAATAAAACAAAACACAAACACACTACAATAAACAATAGGATATTACACGAAGGCCATGATCTGCAGGATTGGTGACATAATATTTAGCTCAAATTCAATTGGTTATTAAACATTTCGAGACTTGCTAAAAATAATTAACAGGTCTGATTCTGCGGTGTGTAATTTTCTGAGTACAGCTGTGTACTGGATATTAAAATCTACAAAATTTGAGGTGGTTTGATATTATTACCATTAGAAATGAAATATTATTATAGTTAATGCCATGATGTGATTATTTTTAAGTAATTATACATATTAATGCTATATTGATGATATGAAAGTGTAACGTTTTGGGGTTATGTAAGCAGATGTAGAGAATATCTTAAATTAGATCTTCATTTCTATAATTTACTGGGTGGCGGCTGTATAGTAAAATATAACTACAAAACTTAAGTAATATAATAATATTGTTATTAAAAATAAAATATTTTATAGTTATTAATCAAGCGGGGTTGGGTCTTTTTCATATACTTAATGGCGGTGTGGTGAAGATATTTATATGCGTCATTCTCTTTAGATTTGTTCGAGAGAGCGCAAAAATTACAGTTCCTAAGGAAAGACCAAACGGTATTACTTACTGATAAAATAAGAAGCCTACAAAATTATGTAGTCTCCCGATCATTTCAGCAAGATTTCTTAGTAGGATAAAACAATTTTACCCTCTACATTTCAAGCTCTACATGCAATAGCTATACAAAGATGCTATGTCTATTGTTCGAAAGCATAGCAAACCTGACATTTTTTTAACTTTCACCTACAATCCGCAATGACCTGAAATAGCTATTGCTTTACTCCCACATTAAAAAACCCACTGATCGTCCTAACATTATTACTTGCGTTTTCGCACTGAAACTCAAAAACTGAAGGTGGATAGGTTCAAGAAAAAGTATTTGACATAAAAAACATTCAGGGGAAGTATGTTTCATTATTACGGAAGCAAATAACTTTCAAAATGTCTGGTATTCTTCATTCAAAATACTGTAAATCTGAAAAATTTTTATTTGAGCGCCTAATGAACTTAGTTCGCAGCATTTGCTGCACAAGCCACTAGTCGTAGGCCTATATAATCAGAAATACAACTTTCGTTATCTATAAATTTCGTAACTCAGGCTCTACATTAATTTATGAATGTTTATTTTCGTAAACATGGAACCATTAATGCAGTAGACCTATATTGTTTGCTTCTTCCAGTATTTCTTTTATTTTTAGTTACGTCAGGTTGCTTTTACACGTGGCTAACGAGAAAGACAGGCATCGGCACGAATCGGAGTCACGTAATTATCATGGTCCAGTCATGGCCATCTTGACAATCGCCTAATATAAATACATGTTCAAAGTTCTAAAAAGCAAAGGAATTGCTATATTAAACTCATGTTAAAAGTGCATTTATATATAAACTTGTTCAGTGTTGGCCATCTATTATTATTATTATTATTATTATTATTATTATTATTATTATTATTATTATTATTATTATTATTATTATTATTTTCAACTTGATGTCTGTCATAGATAAAACGTTGTATGCTACACAATAGTGAAATCTCTTTTTTTTTCCCTTCGTGTGGACTGAGGAAGTCGGTAAAATTCCACACTCGAACCAAAAGTTTGTCTTCAGTAACATAAATAATATTTAGGTCACTTCTCCTCCCCCTTTTACGGAGGAGGGGCCGGAAAATTTGCACCTCAGCCTGAGGCTTATTGTGCTTACCATTTCTGTTCTGTGAATAATATTTGTCGCAGAACGGTCGCGCTCTTGTACGAACTTATAGATTGACAAATCGAACTGAAACCCTGACCGAGTTACTACGTGAGCGCTGGCTGTCTTGGGGAGGAGCAAGTGAGAAAGCACGGGGGGAAGGGAGAGAGCACTATGCACTATGTACTTGCAGGTCCACTCACAGTTTGTCAAACCTGCTAACAAAAGCATTAAAAGGTTGACTAGTTGCCTGCAATGCTAGCATAATGGAAACTTCCTAGCCGACAGTCGAGGCAAAAATGAAGAATCCGTTATTGTGGTAATACTGGACAGTGGTTCTTCTATTGGTCGCGATGCCCACACACACACACCCTCTCAGATATTCACGTGGTGATTGGTGACTGAATGACGAGGAGCGAGGGAGAGAGAAGAAAGAAAGAGAGGGATTTCAGAAGTTGGCGTGGTTTACGGGGTTTCACTTGAAGTTGTCAAACTATAGAATGCTGGACCGTGTATGCTTACTTAACCGGGCTATTGTGAATAGACAATTGTTAAATGAGTCCGAGGTTCAACACCGAAAGTTACCAAGCAAGTCTATTTCAATTGGTTGAGGGAAAACCTCGGAAAAAGCCCAACCAGATAAATTGTCGTAACCAGGATTTGAACCCGGGCCGCTTATTTCACAGTCAGACATGCTAACCGTTACTCCACTCATGTTATGTTAGTGTTTTTGTGTTATAGTCTTAAGAATCGGCAAATCTTTAAACCTCTTCTTATTATTCTTTAAGTACTTGATTGGTAGGATCGTTTTGCTGTGCCTGACCATAACGATCGTATTGAGATCCGACGTCTACCAGACAGTACTAGGAAAATGGATGTTAGGTAGTTTCTCGTTATTTTTTGAGCTGTCTGATGATGATAATGCCGGCGAAATAATCCCGAGGAACAAACGCCGAAATTTACCCAGCATTTACTCGAACTGTTGAGGAAAATGTTCGGAAAAATCTCAACCAGATTACTTTTCTCAACCAGGATTCGATCTAGGGCCCGCTAGTTTCGCACTCAGGAGCACTATTACTCAAAGCAGTGATATTGTTTGATTACCTACTTACTTACTGGCTTTTAAGAAACCCGCAGGTTCATTGCCGCCCTCACATAAGCCCGCCATTGGTCCCTATCCTGAGCAAGATTAATCCATTCTCTGTCATCATATCCCACCTCCCTCAAATCCATTTTAATATTTATCTTCCCATCTACGTCTCGGCCTCCCTAAAGGTCTTTTTGCCTCCGGCCTCCCAACTAACACTCTATATGCATTTCTGGATTCATCCATACGCGCTACATGCCCTGCCCATCTCAAACGTCTGGATTTAATGTTCCTAATTATGTCAGGTGAAGAAAACAATCCGTGCAGTTCTGCGTTGTGTAACTTTCTCCATTCTCCTGTAACTTCATCCCTCTTAGCCCCAAATATTTTCCTAAGCACCCTATTCTCAAACACCCTTAATCTCTGTTCCTCTCTCAAAGTGAGAGTCCAAGTTTCACAACCATACAGAACAACCGGTAATATAACTGTTTTATAAATTCTAACTTTCAGAATTTTTGACAGCAGACTGGATGATAAAAGCTTCTCAACCGAATAATAACAGGCATTTCCCATATTTATTCTGTGTTTAATTTCCTCCCGAGTATCATTTATATTTGTTACTGTTGCTCCCAGATATTTGAACTTCTCCACCTCTTCAAAAGATAAATTTCCAATTTTTATATTTCCATTTCGTACAATATTCTCGTCACGAGACATAATCATATACTTTGTCTTTTAGGGATTTACTTCCAAATCTATCTTTTTACTTGCTTCCAGTAATTGTTTGATTAGTTTTCGAAAAAAAATTAATAATAATGAAAGTCTAAACAGTTGCACATATTGAATTATTTTGTGGGCTCTTACATAAAGGTATCGCTACGGCAGAAATGTGAATGTAAAACAATCCACGCAGTATGAACGTAGTGAACTGCTTGAATGCTATTGTCCTAGGTTCGGTACGCGGTCCGAGATTTGTAGACCATTGGCAGAGAGACAAGGTGTGGGAAAACTAGAAAATAAGACCACAGCTTCGCGACTCGCAAGAGGCATTGAGATTGATGCGGCTTAAATGAAAACTTGGCTCTCAAGAAAGGACCTTCGCCATTGTGGCTCATTGATCGACCACGTGACGTGAATCGAGCGCCATATGAAGTCCCTATATCAAATCCCGGAGCTGGCGATTCTCAGCGAGACAATGTTTAGTCTGTCTGCAAGTGAGTAACGTTATGGAATGTAAAAGAGACTAATAATTATATAATAATAATAATAATAATAATAATAATAATAATAATAATAATAATAATAATGATAATGATTTATTTTAGCTGACAGAGTTAAGGCCGTAAGGCCTTCTCTTCCACTCAACCAGCAAAAAGTATACATACATATGTATCAACTTACAAAGAATTCAACAATTTGGTTTAGATAAGAGCTACATGTATACAAGAGTTATTTACGAATTAAACAACAAAATACTATGAACTATTAATTAAACACTGAAATACAAACTATGTAGCAGAATTAAGCTAAAATACATAGAATGTTAATATATTTCAAATAATGTTAGATAATACAAAGAGATTATTATGAGACAATTTTGAAAATACAGCACTATCAGGATGATGTCTAAAGGAAGGTGTAACAATGTAGACAGTGATAGTTTAAGTCAGTATGATTGGAGTGAAATGCTAAGAATGTTATCTTTCAAGCTGTTTTCAAAAGTGTTTATTGTCTTGCAGCCCCTAATACTTTGTGACAGGGAATTCCATTGTCGCGAGGTGGATACTGTAAAAGATGATGAATAACGAGATGTTCTATGAAGAGGTATACTTAACGCGCCACAGATAAGTGATCTGGTATTTACCTCGTGGTTAGAGTATAGATAAGAGAAACGAGACGAAAGGTAATTTGGTGTTGAATATATAATATAATTTGAATATATAAGTTAAAGTTATTACAACTATATATTGACATTAAGAATAACACGTGCATATCTATAAGCAACTTTCTACAGAATTATATATGTTAACACTAACGTTCTTCAAATTTTTATGCCTCTATTTCGTCCTATTTCCGAAGGAGTCGTTACGGATTTCTTATCAAGAACAATCTTGCCATTTTTGACATATAATAAATATAAATTTACACAAGTCCTCTCCTTTTGACTGAATTGCCACCGATGGCTACAAATATGTACTTCCGGAAGGGAAGTAAATGCGTTTTCATTTGAAATAAAACTGAGTTGTGTTTATAATAGTTGGCCATGTAGCATTTTGACTACAGTAATGGGTAGGGTTGTAATATTGGGGACGGATAGGGTGCGTTACAGTGGATTCAAGTTGACTATCCGTTCACCAGTCAGTACTCTAGCATAAGTAAAAAGTGTACCTGCTGAATACTCCGTTCGCCAGTCAGTACCGTAGCATGCGTAAACAGTGTAGCTGCTGAATAATAATGCCGAAGGTTAAAGGTTCTCAGGCGCATATTTTGCAGCGGAATTTGGTGAGTGTTTTGAAGTGAATGACGACAACATTACATGTACTTTATGTAATACAAACATACGAGGTGACAAGCAATATTATATATACAAAGATATTGTAGCACAAGAAAAGAAAGAAGGAAACCCATAGATTACCTTGCATTCACATTACGGTTGGGGAAAACCTCGGAAAAAACCCAACCAGGTAATCAGCCCAAGCGGGGATCGAACCCGCACCCGAACGCAACTTCAGACCGGCAGGCAAGCACTTTAACCGACTGAGCCACTAATAATAATATCATCATCATAATCATCAGCATATTCGACTATGCGGACATTTTACTGACTGACCTCTCCAGCGACAACAAAATGAAACTTCAACGTGCTCATAATTTGTGTGTACGTTTTGTAAGCAATGTTCGTAAATATGATCATATTACCCCATCCCTGGAAGCAATAGGTTGGCTTAAACTAGATAAGAAAAGAAATTTACATTCACTTCTCTTTCTCTTCGAAATCTTGAACTCTTCTATTCCTTCGTACCTGTCGTCTCGCTTCACTTACCTTTCTTCCCACCATAATCTGAACACACGCTCTCATCATGAAACAATACTAACAATACCATCCCATCGCACCTCCTCATACTCATCTTCTTTCACAATAGCCCTGCCAAGACTCTGGAATTCGCTACCTGCTAGCATCAGGGACTGTCGAAATAAAATTGAATTCAAACGAAAACTTACTAGGCACTTGGTCAGTAATTGATTACTTGTAAATAGTTTCTTTAATCTATCACAAAATATTTCAATATTCAGTAATTTCATCACTATAAAATTTTGTTATTCTAGATTTAATTTGTAATTCAGTAAATATAAAATATTCGTTGTTTCTCTATGATAAATTATCTAGCTTTAATTATTCAGGTAATCTTTTCGTACTTTGATTTTATTCTAATTGTAAATTTAATACTAATTGTAATGTTATTTGTAATTGTAATTGTAAATCTAATACTAATTGTAATTTTATTGTTGATATTGTAGTTGGAATCTCCTGGTAGAGGGGCAGAGAAGGCCTGACGGCCTTATCTCTACCAGGTTAAATAAATAAATACTACTACTACTACATATTCATATTTTCACCTACCTTCAAAGATTGATCTATCCGTTCCATCATCAATTTCGTAGAGATGACACAGCAACATTCAACAATGTCGGCAGGATTTCTTGGTCTGTGGTCAGCACGACGTAAGGTTGAATCTTGGAACAATACAGGAAAAACAATTGACAAGAGACACACACAAAGAAAGTGAATTTCCGCTTCCATGCCTGAAATTAGATCGGGGTTCAATACATTTGTAGTGAGATACACTTTAGCTTCTATCACATCAAAGAAGAATAACATTGTCATTATTGTTTGGACCTTAATAACAGCGATCAACAAAAACTGTGGTAGTGCATTTATAAAATCCCTAGAATTGCGTTAAATCTAATTATTCTTAGCATGTTAGGAGAAAATCCACAAACTATTAGGGAAAACACGGGAATTTTACTTGAAGCAAGTAATGAGATAGGTTTGAAATAAATCCCCCCCCCCCCAAAAAGTAGGCTATATGATTATGTCTTATGACCAGAATTTAGTACGAAATGGAGATATAAACATTGGAAATTTATCCTTTGAAAAAGTGGCAAAATATACTTTGGAGCAACAGTAACTCGAGAGGAAATTAAACGCAAAATAAATATGGAAATTGTCTGTTATTGTACGGTTGAGAAGTTTCTGCCATCCAGTTTTCTTTCAAAAATACTGAAAGAATTTATAAAGCACTTATATTGCCGGTTGTTCTGTATGGTTGTGAAACTTGGACTCTCACTTTGAGAGAGGAACAGAGGTTAAGGGTGTTCGAGAATAAGAAGCTTAGGAAAATATTTGGGGCTAAGAGGGATGAAGTTACAGGAGAATGGAGAAAGGTACACGACGCAAAACTGCACGCATTGTATTCTTCACCTAATATAACTAGTAAAATTAAACTCAGATATTTGAGATGGGCAGGGCATGTGAATCCAGAAATGCATATAGAGTGTTAGTTGGAAGACCCGTGGGGAAAAAGACCTTTGGGAAAGCCGAGACGTAGATGGGAGAATTATATTAAAATGGCTGTGAGGGAGATGGGATATGATGGTAGGGACTGGATTAATCTTGCTCAGGATAAGGACGATGGCGAGCTTACTTGAGGGCGTCAATGAACCTCCGTGTTATCTGAAAGCCATTTGTAAGTAAGTAAGGATGGATTTAGGGGTTAAATAAATGCTACCACAGACAGGGCCCACCGCTGTGGAGTAAGGTTAGCATGTCTGATCGTGGACGAGCAGGCCCGGATTCAAATTCCGATTGGGTTTTTCCCCGAGGTTTCCCCTCAAAAGCGAAATATCTGAGTATCATTCGGCGTTGGGCCTCGGACTCATTTCGCCATTATTTATTCAATTTAATTATCATCATTACCATAGCCAGGGTTAAGTCCACGTTACAGCGTACTGTATTCGTACAAGAGAGCGACCGTTCGTGGACAAATAGCCTATCATTAACAGACAAGAAACCTCAGGCTGTTGTGAAACAAGATATGGTTATACTATACCCATAAATAGAAATTTGAATCTAAATCTATATATATAATTTGAACTGGTAATGGAAATTACGGGAAAACGGCTGAACGGATTTTAATAAATGACCCCTCATTTTGAAGCTTGGAACCCAAAGTTTTTCGGAAAAGTAGTAGTTTTCAGTGAAATGTCAATTTTCCTACATAATTTTCCTATTTTCCAAAATCCATCTGTTGTCAGTTTTGAGAACTAATTTTATCGAATCACGGTCGACTTGATTGAATTTCGGAACAAAACACACACTACAATAAACAATAGGCTATTACACGAAGGCCATGACCTGCAGGATTGCCGACATATTTAGAGCTCAATTCAATTTGTTATTAAAAACTGATTCTGCAGTGTATAATTTTCTGAGTACAGCTATGTATTGGATATTCAAATCTACGAAACTTGAGGTGGTTTGATGACATTATTACCATTAGAAGTTAAATATTATTGTAGTTAATATCATGATGCATCTATTTTTCATTAATTGTACATAATATTGATGCTATATTGATGACATGAAAGTGAAACGTTTTGTGGTTATGTAAGTAAATGTAGAGAATATTTTAATTTAGATCTTCATTTCTATAATTTACTGAGTGGCTGCTATATATAACTACAAAACTTAAGTAAGATAATAATATTGTTATTAAAAATAAAATATTTTTATACTTATTAACCCAGTGGGGTTGGGTCTTTTTTATATACTTAATGGCGGTGTAGTGTAGATATTGATATGTGTCATTGTCTTCAGTATTGGCTCTAGAGAGCGCAAAAATTACAGGAAAGATAAAAAGGTATTACTTACTGATAAAATAAGAGGCTTAGAAATTTTTGTAGTCTCCAGATCATTTAAGCAAGATCTCTTAGTAGGATAAAATGATTTTACGCTCTACATTTCAAGTACTACATGCAGCAGCTATACGAAAATGCTATTGTTCGAAAGTTTAGCAAACCTAACATTTTTTTAACCTTTGCCTACAATCCACAATGACCTGAAATAGCTACTGCTGTCGTCCTGACATTGATACTTGCGTTTTCGCGTTGAAACTCAAAAACTGAAGTTGGATAGGTTCAAGAAAGAGTATTTGGCCTAAAAAAAATCCATTCAGAGGGAGTATGTTTCATTATTACGGAAGCAAATAACTATCAAAAAGACAAGTATTCTTCATTGAAAATAAATCTGAAAAATTTTTATTTGAACGTCTAATGAACTTAGTTTGCAGCTGTATTTGCTGCACAAGCCACTAGTACATTTATATTTGCTGATGACCCAGTTCTTCTTACCACAATGGGAGGTAATTAAAAAAAAATCGATATATAACAAAATTAATAGAAGGAAGGAAGACATTGTATGAAATCTTCCTCTGAAAAATTAAGATACTGCCTTTCGTGGCAAAAAAACAACAGCTAGTAAAATCTGTTTGGATAACAATATTTTGAAAAGATTACATGCTTTTAAGTACCTTAGATGCAATGTATTATTTCTTGAAGCATTCTTGGATATTTTATAAAAAAAAATCTAAATATAATAAACGTTTAGACATCTTAAACCAGGTCTTCAGACTATCTTTAGTGCAAGAACACACACGTTTATATTTTTGTAAAACTTGTTCTTTGCTATGGGAACAAAATATGGATCCTGCGACAGTATGATGAAAGCAGAATAATAGCTAGAGAGTTGAAGTTCATGAGGCGATCAGAAGGAAGTACCAAGCTAGATCGTAAAATAATGAAGATATTCTTTAAAAATAATAAACATTTCTATTTCTTTAGGTTATAAATCTGCCCTAATTTTGGTATTTTGAGGTGTAACATTTCATCAGAGCAATATACTTCTGAAATATTATGCAGTTATATTTTTTAGAAGCCAAATTTTCAGAGAATTAATATTATTGCTCGTAAGTTCTTTAGATCGTTAATTATTATCACCGTTAATTTTGGTTTTTAATTTTTAGAATCTCGAGATGTAAACCTTTATCCGACCTCAAGGCTTTAACCCTGCCAGAAAAAATAAAGGACTATTATTATTATTATTATTATTATTATTATTATTATTATTATTATTATTATTATTATTATTATTATTATACTTCGGAAATTTTATGCAATACAATAATGTTTTTAGAAGACATATTTTCACAAACATTGTTATCCATGATAAAAATACAAGGCATTTTTTGCTAGTTGTTTAGGTTGTAAATTAGGTTTATTTCCGATAATTTTGATCTTTAATTATTACAGTTTTGAGATGTAAAGTTTTATCCGATCAATATACTACCAAAATTGTTTGCAGTTTGTTTTTAGAAGCGAAATTTTCACGGAAATTAATATTATCCATGTTCGCAATGTGAGATATTGTTTGTTAATTTAGTTTGTTAATTATCTGTGTTAAATGTGGGAAATGCGTGTTATTATTCGGTTGAGAAGCTTTTATCATCCAGTCTGCTGTCAAAAAATCTGAAAGTTAGAATTTATAAAACAGTTATATTACCGGTTGTTCTGTATGGTTGTGAAACTTGGACTCTCACTCTGAGAGAGGAACATAGATTAAGGGTGTTTGAGAATAAGGTGCTTAGGAAAATATTTGGGGCTAAGCGGGATGAAGTTACAGGAGAATGGAGAAAGTTACACAACGCAGAACTGCACGCATTGTATTCTTCACCTGACATAATTAGGAACATTAAATCCAGACGTTTGAGATGGGCAGGACATGTAGCACGTATGGGCGAATCCAGAAATGCATATAGAGTGTAAGTTGGGAGGAGACCGGAGGGAAAAAGACCTTTGGGGAGGCCGAGACGTAGATGGGAAGATAATATTAAAATGGATTTGAGGGAGGTGGGATATGATGATAGAGACTGGATTAATCTTGCACAGGATAGGGACCTATGGCGGGCTTATGTGAGGGCGGCAATGATCCTTCGGGTTCCTTAAAAGCCAGTAAGTAAGTAAGTAAGTATTATTATTATACTTCGGAAATTTTATGCAATACAATAATGTTTTTAGAAGACATATTTTCACAAACATTATTATCCATGATAAAAATACAAGGTATTTTTTGCTAGTTGTTTGGGTTGTAAATTAGGCCTATTTCCGATAATTTTGATCTTTAATTATTACAGTTTTGAGATGTAAAGATTTATTCGATCAATATACTTCCAAAATTGTATGCAGTTTGTTTTTAGAAGCCAAATTTTCACAGAAATTAATACTATCCATGATCGCAATGTGAGATATTGTTTGTTAATTTAGTTTGTTAATTATCTGTGTAACATCTGCCGTATTATCGTTTCTTTCTCAACATCCTCATTGACGAGTCTGAAATAATTGATCAGAATGTGCTGTCGCGTGATTATCAATGACGAAAGACTGACACGTCACGAAAGAAATGGTCATGACATGAGATACAACAGGCCATGTGCCGGATCTCCTTGGCGCTTCATTTGAAACAAAAGAAAGTGTTTACTTGCGTCGCCACTGCGCGGCGCTGGTATCGGCGTCGCTATTAATAGACGAGGGGCCGCACTATTTTTAGCTCCGTCCGATTCAGGTTAGCGGGGCGGGCGTGGCGCATGCGTGGCGTCCAACTGCAGGGCCGCGTCCGGGATGTGCGTACTTTCCCCGATCGATTCCACAGTGCGGTGATTTCAGTCAATGGGACGCTGTTCAACGACGCGCTAGCAGCCTATAACGGCAATTCGTTCAATATAAAAGTACGGGCCCTAACCAGGCCTACTAATGTAAAGATGAAATGGAAATAGCCTAGTAGGCCTATTTTAAGTTAGGCTTACTTACTTACTGGCTTTTAAGGAACCCGGAAGTTCATTGTCGCCCTCAAATAAGCCCGTCATTGGTCCCTATCCTGAGCAAGATTAATCCATTCCCTATCATCATATCCCACCCTCCCTCAATTCCATTTTAATATTACCTTCCCATCTACGTCTCAGCCTCCCTAAAGGTCTTTTTCCGTCCGGCCTCCCAACTAACACTCTATATGCATTTCTGGATTCGTCCATACGTGCTACATGCCCTGCCCATCTCAAACGTCTGGATTTAATGTTCCTAATTATGTCAGATGAAGAATGCAATGAGTGCAGTTCTGTGTTGTGTAACTTTCTCCATTCTTCTGTAACTTCATCCCTCTTAGCCCAAAATATTTTCCTAAGCACCTTATTCTCAAACACCCTTAATGTCTGTTCCTCTCTCAAAGTGATAGTCCAAGTTTCACAACCATAAAGAACAACCGGTAATATAACTGTTTTATACATTCTAACGTTCAGATTTTTCGACAGCAGACTGGATGATAAAGGTTTCTCAACCGAATAATAACAGGCATTTCCCATATTTATTCTGTGTTTAATTTCCTCCAGAGTATCATTTATATTTGTTACTGTTGCTCCCAGATATTTGAACTTCTCCACCTCTTCAAGAGATAAATTTCCAATTTTTATATTTCCATTTCGTACAATATTCTCGTCACGAGACATATCATATACTTTGTCTTTTCGGGATTTACTTCCAAACCTATCTCTTTATTTGCTTCAAGTAAAATTCCAGAGTTTTCCCTAACCGTTTGTGGATTTTCTCCTAACATATTCACGTCATCCGCATAGACAAGCAGCTGATGTAACCCGTTCAATTCCAAACCCTCTTTGTTATACTGGACTTTCCTAATGGCATACTCTAGAGCAAAGTTAAAAAGTAAAGGTGATAGTGCATCTCCTTGCTTTAGCCCACAATGAATTGGAAACGCATCTGACAGAAACTGACCTATACGAACTCTGCTGTACGTTTCACTGAGACAATTTAATTAATCGAACTAGTTTCTTGGGAATACAAAATTCAATAAGGATATCATATAAAACGTCTCTCTTAACAGAGTCATATGCCTTTTTGAAATCTATGAATAACTGATGCACTGTACCCTTATACTCCCATTTTTTCTCCATTATCTGTAGAATACAAAATATCTTAGGCTACTGTAACGTATTTAACATTTCTTTGTATTGCCATGTTTAAAGGTTATTTGTCTCTTTAATTGAGTTATCTCGAGATTCAGTATTATTCGTATCAGAATTAGAGCGCGAAATTATAATTTGCCATGTCCGGGTTTGATTCCTGTCGCTGACTGAATTATTGTCTGTGGCGAAAGAAATCGATAAATAATGTTTTTTTTTTTTTCGGCTTCTGTCGTTTCCTTCAAAGAAAAAATAATTCCACACACACTCTACATTTTAGCGTAATCCTCATTTGATATCAATTTATGTTGTCAGAAATGGTTTTAGTGTAAGATGTACGAACTTCGGTGAAGCCGGATAGAAATGACCAGCAGGACTGCGCTTTCTCTATAAAAACTCATACTACCATACATCGGTGCCAGATGGAGATAACAATAGACGACAATCTCTGACACCTGGAAGTTTTTCTGATGCTATACGAAAGATATCTTGCAGCAAAGCTCGCTCACATCCGATGGATGGTTATGGTGCTAGACGAAGGCAGCCTAAGTAGCGTCCCGATGGCATTCCGGAATATGTGATAGGCCTATCTGATGACCGCTGGGGTTATTTTTAGTAATCTCTGCGACATTCCTGAGGGTTGTAGGCATAAAGGATCTATAAACTCTGATCGGGTAAAAAAAACCCCTAGAGAACTGATATTTAACCCTTGCAGTGAATTTCGGTGAAGTCCGGAGGGTCTAATTACTCAAATCCCCTCTCCTCACCTCTACGATGGGGCTCCTGGTATCTTTTAAGATGTGAAAGAGAGAGTGGTGTGCGGGAAGCAACGGAAAACTACCGCAGTTATCTTTTCCAAGAAAAACTGCAAACAAGGCATGATGAGTCTTTCCACGGTAAAAGATTCTGGACGTAAACTATCTCTCCATTCGGATGTCCGTGAGGGGGATGCTGGGGAGGTCACTGGCTGAGAAGAAACTGCCTACTGGAGGATACACTGGAAGGAATGGTGAGCAGGAGAAGAGTTCGGGACAGAAGAAGATATCAGATGATAGATGACATTAAGATATATGGATCATATGAGGAGACAAAGAGGGAGGCAGAAAATAGGAACGATTGGAGAAAGCTGGGTTTACAGTGAAAGACCTACCCTTGGACAGAACAATGAATGAATGAATGAAATTTGTTTATATGTAAGAAGACTTTCTGTCCTCTCTCCACTTTGCTAGGAATCTGGGAAGTAAATACTACGGGCCTATTACAGTCCATTCAACGTTAAGACCCATTCTTAACATAAACAGATATGTATTACTCAGCGTAAATGTTCGACTAACCCTGTTGTGTTACAACTTATTGACTTCAAATGTATGTTTGACATTTATACGCCTCTATTTGGCGATATGTAATATTACATCCTAATAAAATTTGACGACACACATTAAACAAAGTATCTCAGCCATTTATACACTTTTTCTAAGCAAATTTATTTGGCAACTACAATTTTATTCGTCACCACATTTGTTAGTCTATGCGTTGCCATATAAAATTTTCGTTTGTCAACAAAGATCACGTCCATGAACAATTTAACAATATACAAAGTATTGTACGCTACATATTTGCTATGAAAAGTAAAGAACTTTTTTTTTTTCCTTCCGCCCTAAATAGTTCGGTTATTGTTCACATCAAGACGGTTCTTATTTTCGAAATACTATAGGTGTTTTTCTGAGTGTAGGACATAGGGATCTGACATTATTATTTAATATCTATACATACAAATTTAAAGGTTTGGATTATGTATAGTGAGTCACGTGTATGGATGAAGTAGGCTTAGGAAAACAATAGAACATCTCGTTACAGCCATTTTTCAATAATATTAATATTTCATTAAACTTAAAACATTTTCCACGTTTACTATTTTATGGAACGAAAAGTAATAGATTATTATATCGGAAAGAAAAGATTTTGTACGTCAAACTGTAGTTACTGTGGGAAATCTGCCGAGAGAGGTGAGTGATACTGTGTTATTTGAGTATCTTTTGAGGTAATTTTCTTAGTTTGTTATTTATTTTGTCTTGTTCCTTAATTTATTATCTAAATTACTACTTAAGCTTGGATATAACTTCAATTTTTATTATTTGTTAGCTTTATATATTGCTTTCAGTACAAAACAAAAGTAATTACATAAAGAATTGAATATAAAATTAATTGTAACATTCAATTTAAGAAATGTGTAATCTATAAGCAACGAAAACTACCAAACGTTAGGTAGCTTGTAGAATGACAATAATGAGGAGATATTCTGTTGTTTTTCTAAGCCTAATAAATTCATAAACATGCATGGCCTACTATAGTAGTACCTTAACAGTTTCGTACGTATGTTGTAAATTACAATGTTTATCCCTATGCATTATACTCATATAACTTCTTGATATTTTTTTCAAGATGTTTTCCTATGATAATACTAATTTGTAAATACTTGAGCTCTTTGCAGTTGTCAGATGATGGTTTGTAATGAATTGAACTGAGAAGCTGTTATGGTGTTTTTTTATGATATTTCGGTGTAAAAAGCAGTTGAGGGGGAAGTTATTTATATGGACTGCAGGCTATAGACTCAACGTGTTTGTCTTTGCTTCTTTCAATGAATGGTGGCGATAGGACCCGAAAGATTGAATTGGTTATGCAAGGTGAAAGCTGGGTTTGCAGTGAAAGACCTGCCCTCGGACAGAACACTAAATGAATGAATACTAGTCATAAAATTTAGATACCAGTAATAGATAAAATATTGTATAGCACACGAGAGTAAAGAGACTTTATGCGCTCGTGTAAATTATCACTCTCGGTTTTGCCTCGGGCGCTAAAGTTCCTGTTCGCGAATAAAATCTAATTTTACTCTCTTGTACTATAAATTTCTATTATTATTTTACATTGGAATTTTCTCCTCCTATTACTTACATAAATATTCGAGTATCTATATTATTTTAGGAGTTATGTTAAGAAATGTGCAGTCCCTTCACAGAAGACTTCTGTACTTACTCTTTGTAAGATTATTACTCTTTTCCCGAATGCTGATGGCTTCATCGTCACATGCAGTGCATTTGACACCACCACCACCACCACCACCACCACCACCACCACTACCATCACTACCACTACCACCACCTTCTCCCTAAACTCGAAAACAATTTGAGATATTACAATAAAATTTTGCATGCAGTTGTAGAACAGTTCGCGGGAAAAACGATGAATGTCACAGTTTTCTTAAGGTTGATGTCATTATCTGATTCAATGGATCACTGCGAAATTCAATGTTGTTCTTATGAAAAATGGTAAAAAGGAGAATTATCACCACGAATACAGTAGTCCTTTCTTTTATTTTCTATAGAAACAACACTACATCTAATCCTTAACAGAAATGTGACATTCATCGTTTTTCCCGCGAACTCTTCTGTGAACAATTCATAGCTGATTCATTGGTTTTAAATCGTGTACTTATTTTTTTAATATTTTGTCGTAGAAGTTATACAAAATTGTCGCATTACTATGAACTGAAAAAAAAGTTTTTTTTTTAGGTGTTTCAAAAGATTTGGATAAGGGCTGTTAATTTGATATGTATGAAGTAAATAAAAAAGAGTCACTTAAAAAAATATTGAATTTATAGAATGCCATTTCAATACGCAAAAACTGCCACCATTTTGTAATTATAATTATCAATAACTGTAATACTTTAACTAATGTGAAAATGGATTTGAGGAATATAACTAGTGTATATTAAATGTATTAAATTATAAGGCAAAGAAATCTTTTGATGCTGAGGAAAACAAAATTATACTTATAATATTCAAGTAGCTAAAGTTGTATCTTCACGCGTAATAGATTCGCTCTTTTAAATGCCATTGCTTTTGTTTTCTTCATTAAACATGACTCTAAGTCTGTACTTCTCTTCGGGAATCGAACATGATTTCGCTATTTTTATAACGAGAAAGAAATCTGCCTATTGACGCACAGAAGAGGGCTTTTCGATTATACAATTAAGATATTTAATAATCTAAAAAATACCTCATATAAAATTTTCGGACCATCACGATAAAGTAAAAGTGTGATATTTCATAGCTGGAATTCTAATAAAGAACCAAACTTTTCTCTAATAAAATCAATTAATTTCGTTCTTTGGTGAACCCATCACTAGTTAAATAAACTTTACTTTCAGATCTTAGTATCCAAATTTATATAAGTAATACAAGACTCGACTCCGCACCTATTCAAAACTTTGGCAATCCAGTGTCGTTTCTTAGAGAAAGCAACTATAAAATATTGATACCACGGTGACGCGTAATGAGGTAAAAATGCAGTGTAGAATTACGCTTGTCGACTTATATCGCATGGATTCTTACGTGTGACGTCACGTCCTCTCTGTGTTGCCTGGCAACAAGAATTGTGCTTCTAAACAAACCGAGTGCACATTGCCATCGCGCGAGTCTATCCAGCCGCGGAACACCTGAAGCAGCTTTCAGACGTTACGAAAGCTAAGAGACACGCCGGTCGGGACAACCTGACGAGGATGTCACGTCTATAAACGTCTTATAATTTGTGAGCAAGGACATTATTTCAAAGTATATTTTATGAAATTAGCGTAATATTAAATTTACACAGAATAACTATGGGAAATGCGTGTTACCATTTAGTTGAGAAGCTTTTGTCATCCAGTCTGCTGTCAAAAAAACTGAAAGTTAGAATTTATAAAACAGTTATATTACCGGTGGTTCTTTATGGTTGTGAAACTTGGACTCTCACTTTGAGAGAGGAACAAAGGTTAAGGGTGTTTGAGAATAAGGTTCTTAGGAAAATATTTGGGGCTAAAAGGGATGAAGTTACAGGAGAATGGAGAAAGTTACACAACACAGAACTGCACGCATTGTATTCTGCACCTGACATAATTAGGAACATTAAATCCAGACGTTTGAGATGGGCAGGGCATGTAGCACGTATGGGCGAATCCAGAAATGCATATAGAGTGTTAGTTGGGAGGCCGGAGGGAAAAAGACCTTTAGGGAGACCGAGACGTTGAAATGTTAAAATGTTATGTTTTATTTAACGACGCTCGCAACTGCAGAGGTTATATCAGCGTCGCCGGATGTGCCGGAATTTTGTCCCGCAGGAGTTCTTTTACATGCCAGTAAATCTACTGACATGAGCCTGTCGCATTTAAGCACACTTAAATGTCCTCGACCTGGCCCGGGATCGAAACCGCAAACTTGGGCATAGAAGGCCAGCGCTATACCAACTCGCCAAGAGACGTAGATGGGAAGATAATATTAAAATGGATTTGAGGGAGGTGGGATATGATGATAGAGAATTGATTAATCTTATTCAGGATAGGACCAATGGCGGGATTTTATGTGAGGGCGGCAATGAACCTCCGGGTTCCTTAAAAGCCAGTAAGTAAGTAAGTGTAATATTTGTCTACTCTCCCATATGTATAAAAATATTGTGGGAGTGTAAAAAAATCGATTTGGGGAGTTTGTGAAAATGTAATAGGGTTTTAGAAAGTGTAAGAGCTAATTTTAATTGCTAATTTTCTTCATTTTCTACTCAATCTTAGAAATTCTGGCACTAGCTTATCACACAAGAAATGGAATTTTTTGCTTCACCATGAGAAGTTTGTTTGTTTCTGATTGTTTTCTAGTTGGTTATTTAACGACGCTGTATGAACTACTAGGTTATTAAGCGTCGATGTAATTGGTGATGGCGAGATAGTATTTGGCGAGATGAGGTAGAGGATACGCCATTGATTACCCGACATTCGCGTTAGGCCCTACTGTTGAGGAAAACTCGGAAAAAACCCAATCTGGTAATCAGCCCAAACAAGAATCGAACCCGCGCCCGAGCGCAATTCCGGATCGGCAGGCAAGGGCCTTAGCCGACTGAGCTACTTCGGTGGTTTTCCGTTTCTTAAGGTGGTCATGTTATCAGTGGGCACTTCCCTGTAACTTGGCCTGAAAAATTGCCAGAAGATTATTCGTTATCGGGCTATTTGAAGGATGGTGTGTTCTTGAGCAAACCTACGAAAATTGATGCGATATTCTTCGCTTTCTTACGCCAAACGATCACGCAGGAGAATGTCGTACGCACGCACGCATGCACACTCATACGTACGAACGCACGCACTTACATAGGTACTTACGCACAGACATATTTATACATATATAATTTTTCGCAATAAAGAGATATTTTGGTCAACTATGTACATTTTCCCTAACTAAGGGTCATGGAATCTATTTGAAGAATAAAAGTTAGTGTAAATTTCCCATTGGAAATGTACCATGTGATCCTGTGGTTTTGTTACAAACTATTAGGGGCGATAAATGTGATTGGTATGAACAATTTTTATTTGTGTAAGAACCCATGTCCGTTTTGTAGTTACAAGTTTTAAAAATATATAGTCAGTTTATTCAGATAGCATCGAACTCAGCATCTTCCTGAAGTTTGGTTACAGATTTCCTGTTCATGCAAACGTTGGTTAATTCTTAGGCCTATAAACATTATGTGGGCTAGTTGACATCGTAAATATTTTGACTATAAACGCTGGCGATGATCTTCAGGAAGTGGTTTATCTATCTTTTTCTTGTCTACTTATCTAGTATCTGAATCTACTAATCTGAAATGTTTCGCCTATCGTCTCAAATAATCTATTTCTACAGATAGTAATTTAATGTGAATCTTGCCGTGATAG
This sequence comes from Periplaneta americana, assembly GCF_040183065.1. Classification (NCBI taxonomy): domain Eukaryota; kingdom Metazoa; phylum Arthropoda; class Insecta; order Blattodea; family Blattidae; genus Periplaneta; species Periplaneta americana. The sequence goes on along the minus strand of NC_091118.1, from coordinate 198,011,710 downwards.
AAAGAAACTAAGAAACCACAAATTCTTAACCAAAATAAGACTAAGGTCATACAAGAAGGACAGCTACATATAAACTGAGGTGAGGTTTCAGTGTATCGGGCATGAGTTCGGTGTCAGTTGACTACTAAATTTTTACGCTGTAAACAGGGTTATGTGCAGGGACATCATTTTATTTTTACTTCAATTTTTATTGTACCTCAGTTTTTGAATGTACTTCACTCCCACCCCTTCTACTAATGAAGTTCAACCGTCCCCCACACAGAACCAAGGCTGCATATACAGTCACAGTAGCCTTACGGCCATAGAAAACAGTACGTTCCAAAAATATGTTCGCGTTTTCCAGTGACGAAGGAGCTTTCAATATTGAATCATTTTCGCACAGGTACTGTCATCCTTTTGCCTACGTCGTATCACGACTTCCCCCACCAGCTTTTATTCGCCAGCTAGTGGCTGGGCTGTCTTAGCTCTTTTCTGACAACATTAATTTCTGTTAGGAACTGGACGTCTACGTAATATTATACAACTGTTTAAAATAACTGAAATAAAAGGGCCTCATTAAATAATTAACTGTCACGTGATTTCCTCCCTTTCTACGACCCAACGACATAACCACTTGGATGGACAGTAGATAGCATGTCTGAGTAATTTTATCTTTTCGGATCGGGCAGAAGTGAAGATTGAATTTACAGTACGTAAGGTACTCTTTTATAGAGTAGGAACAGAATTATTTCAACATGAGTTACTAGTACGAAGAACGAAACTGGTAATTGAGATTAGGTACAGTAGTCTATAGTGCGATAATATGCACATCAGAACTGAAGCCTGTATCGAAATGAACGGCCACCATTTTCAAAAATGTGTTTAAATATCCATATTATGATTATTTTTCAATTTAACTTCATTCTCTATTTTGTACGCTAATGTGTTGTAGACACTATAATATACACTGCATAATGAATACGTCCACATGGATAACTCAGTTCGTGAGTAAAAACACTTATTGTTAATACTGTACTGTATTTTGATTAAACAAAAACCTAAAGAAAATGATTAAACTCAAAAGCGCAATATTTCCTAGTTTACGCAAATGGATGAACTACTTTTCTTCCCTCCTATACCTAGTGAAGTGATTTGTTTGTATATTACGCCAGTATCATCGAACTCCAATTGTGGAAGGAGGTAGCAAACGGCGTTGATCCAGAGGTATAGGCAAGTTAATATTAAAAATGTTAGTAAAAATAAAATGATGTCCCTGTACCTGTTTGCATACATTTAGTATTATTTACGAAAGTCAACATAGAAGGACCATATTATACATTGAAGAAAATAGAAAGATGCATTTTACCATTACCCTCCAATGTTACTTCTAGGCCGCGCCGGTTAGCATAGCATCTCATTCTGTAATCGTCAAACGGATTGTTTCCGAAATGGATGGACTAGAAGAAGAACGACTGTATGATGATGAAGAGACTAGAGTAGTTCGATTAAACCTGTTGTAACGCATTCATTATTTATAAATAATTTCAGTGAAACTTGTCGGGATTTGAATATGGAACTCTGTGTCTCAGTCCATCAGCTAGACTTTTTTTATATAAATACATAAATATTTCGCTTAAGTAGAAACATTTACTAGAGATCTATTCCTTCCATGACGACATAGAATGAACGCATGGAACAACAGGTGGCAAGCCAGGTTGGAAACTAACACGTAAAATGTAACAGCCCATGCCTTGTGGAATGTTACCCTAATCACTAGGAACTGGAAGTTCCTAAAAGTAACGCGGTAGACTACAACGTCTTTATAAAAGTATAATTTACCATAGAATGATATTTACAACATTTGTTAGAGTTAAGATAAAGATTTCGTATTAATGAATGATATTAGAGTGCCAATGGAAGGTGAAGGAAACTACAGACCTTTTCTTTACTACAAATGTTACAGGCTAGACAAGGAATCGAACCATGTCTTTGGGTTGGACGCTTCCAAGAAAAAAAGGTCATCAAGAATGTTCCCACTATCATAATGTCCAACAAAAGGAGGACCCAAACCAAATAGACCCACATTTAATTTAGGATTTTAGTATTTATTTATTTAACCTGGTAGAGATAAGGCCGTCAGGCCACCTCTGCCCCTCTACCAGGAGATTCTAACTATAATATGAAGGGACCTTCAGGGAGGCCGAGACTTAGATGGGAAGATAATATTAAAATGGATTTGTTGGAGGTGGGATATGATGATAGAGACTGGATTAATCTTGCTCAGGATAGGGACCAATGGCGGGCATATGTGAGGGCGGCAATGAACCTCCGGGTTCCTTAAAAGCCAGTAAGTAAGTAATATGAAGAATAAAATTACAATTAGTATTACATTTACAATTACAATTAAAATTACAATTAATATTAAATTCACAATTACAATAAAAACCAAAGTACGAAAAGATTACCTGAATAATAAAAGTTAGATAATTTATCATAGAAAAACAAAGAATATTTTATATTTACTGAATTACAAATTAAACCTAGAATAACAAAATTGTATAGTGATGACATTACTGGATATTGAAAGAAGAAATCAATTACTGACCAAGTGCCTAGCAAGTTTGCGTTTGAATTGAATTTTATTTCATCAGTCCCTGATGCTAGCAGGTAGCGAATTCCAGAGTCTTGGCAGGGCTATTGTGAAAGAGGATGAGTATGAGGAGATGCGATGGGATGGTATTGTTAGTATTGTTTCATGACGAGAGCGTGTGTTCAGATTATGGTGGGAAGAAAGGTAAGTGAAGCGAGACGACAGGTACGAAGGAATAGAAGAGTTCAAGTTTTCGAAGAGAAAGAGAAGTGAATGTAAATTTATTTTCTTATCTAGTTTAAGCCAACCTATTCCTTTCAGGGATGGGGTAATATGATCATATTTACGAACATTGCTTACAAAACGTACACACAAATTATGAACACGTTGAAGTTTCGTTTAATGCCCCACACATAATAGGGTCAACATAATGAAAAGGACCACAACAAATATGTTCCATATAGCTGAAAGGTCCACAGGTCAAATAGTTCAACAGTTAATGTCCCACATAAAATTGGTCAAACTATTAAAAATTCTTTGAACTAAATGCCCCACACACTTAATTATTACATCGCATGTAATAATGTTTTCAATAATAATCGTTTTTCGTTGCCATAGCATTGAAATGTGGAATGTCAAATTCAACTGTAGAATGTCAGAATGGCTCAAATTATCTATAGTGAAAAAAACAATGTTATTACACCATGATAATCTGTACCATTACCATCAAGACAGCTGAAAAGGTGACAGAAAATATTGGAGATGTTTTGATCGGAAGAATTGTAATGCGAGATGTGAGAATAATTCAGATTTGGGAAATCTTAGAGTCATAAAATTTGGTACAGAAAACCATTTGCATCCTCCAAAAGTCAGAGGTACGAGTGAGGGAGGTTCTGGATCACATATGAAGGACAGCAAAAGGTAACAAGTAGGACATTTAAAAACCTGACGTAATTGAATAATGACTTCTTCGAAAAAGGTACATTTTATGAAACTGGTCCTTATGAAACGGACGTCATTTTAATATGATGGGTCTTGTAGGTCGTGAACATATAACTGTAGGACCTTTAGAACAATGGACGTTTTTTAACGTAGGCATTACCAAACGGACCATTTTGCATATTGATTGACAAGTGTAGGACTGTTTTATTTGACTGAGCTAAGACTAGGAAATGAAATATTATTATTATTATTATTATTATCATTATTATTATTATTATTATTATTATTATTATTATTATTATTATTCTGCTGTCAAAAAATCTGTTAGAATTTATAAAACACTTATATTACCGGTTGTTCTTTATGGTTGTGAAACTTGGACTCTCACTTTGAGAGAGGAACATAGGCTAAGGATGTTTGAGAATAAGGTGCTTAGGAAAATATTTGGGGCTAAGAGGGATGAAGTTAGAGGAGAATGGAGAAAGTTACACAACGCAGAACTGCACGCATTGTATTCTTCACCTGACATAATTAGGAACATTAAATCCAGACGTTTGAGATGGGCAGGGCATGTAGCACGTATGGACGAATCCAAAAATGCATATAGAGTGTTAGTTGGGAGGCCGGAGGGTAAAAGACCTTTGGGGAGGCCGAGACGTAGATGTGAAGATAATATTAAATGGATTTGAGGGAGGTGGAATATGATGATAGAGAATGGATTAATCTTGCTCAGGATAGGGACCAATGGTGGACTTACGTGAGGGCGGCAATGAATCCCCGGGTTCCTTAAAAGCCAGGAAGTATTATTATTATTATTATTTTCTTTCTCCGTTAGGGAAGATAATTATTATTATAAGACGATAATGGAGCAATAGCGTATTGAAAGTGACAAGATAGAAAAGGGGAGTAATCTAAGAAGGCTTATTTTACTACAAATCTCAAATTAACTTACCTGTTTGGAATTAAAACCTAGTCCCCTTTTGGTAAGAATCCGCAAATGGATGAGCCTTAAATTGCCTTATTGTTTTTAAATGCGTTATTCAATGACGCTGTATCAACTACAAAGTTATCAATAAGATTTGTGACAACGAGATGGTATTGACGAAGTGAATCTGAGAATTCGCCGAAGGGTTACCTGATATTCGCCTTACAGTTGGGGGAAACGTCGAAAAAAAAAACAATCTGATATTCGGACCAAGCGAAATTTAAACCGACGCATTGTGTGCAATTTTTCCAAGGTGGACAAAAATCAAATTTAGACTTGTTTAGGCCTAGATGAATATGAAATTCATGTTCTTTAACATTTGGAGCAAGGGGTAGCTTTTACTATTTCATCAGCAGCAACCTATATTTAGTAGGGCATGAACAATGAGTTCTTATTAACACTTCTCGCTCAGATTCAGTCGTGGGTGAAAAAAGAGCCAGTTGTTAGTGATTTTTTTATGTTGTAAGACATGGAATCTCTTCAGATATGTACGTTCTTATTTATGAAACTTCAATTTGAAGTTTGTTACAATTGAAAAAAAATGTTTAATCTACTTCAAATATAATGCGAGTTTTATTATAGTAATCAGAATTTGTACACAAAAAACTATATGCTGCCTGTAACTCCTGTGTAAAGTTTCATAAAAATCTGTCATGTAGGAGAAACGTTATTAATCTTGTGTAAAAGAGTAATTCTTTTATGGAACCGTAAATATAGTTTGTACACAAAAAATGTCACCTGTAACTTCTATACATAGTTTCATAAAAATCCGTTAGAATGAAGAGAATTTTTTTTATTTTATCTGAAAGCACCCCCTATAAAAGTGTAGTTCCTCTTACACAAACTTAATCAGAGTTTGTACACAAAAATATATGCTACATATAAGACCTGTACAAAGTTTCATAACAATCCGTTAAATACGAGAAGTTGTTAATTTTTTCCAGCTAGATTATCATTTATGCACACTGTGCGACGCCCAAATATAACCTTGGATCCCGAATGCCACTCGATGCCCCGTGTGCTTTTGATTTCAATTGAAGGCACATTGATTTCTGACGCAGAATTTTTATAATATTTATGATTATGTCACAGCTGACCATGATAAGATTGCATCTTAAACTTTAACAAATCTCTTAAGCTATAGTATCCGTCCAATGGCTGTAAATAAAATTAAAATGACTGTGGAACGCTATCCATAAGACAAATACACTATCTGAGAACCCAACCCCCACGCATCAGTAATAAACCACACAGGAAGATAAAAGTCTGATCTGAGTAATCTGTGAAAATTGCAAGATTATCCCACAGGAAAATACTACAAAGGCGTTACAAATGCACGGAGGCTGTTTATCTGATCAACATAGGTTCATAATCTGGCAGAAGCGTAGGAGAAGAGGAAGCTTCATCTGCGATATTATATACCAGACCACCCACAACAAAACTTCGAGAGATATTTATACTTCATAGGTTTTATTACACCCACGAAGAGACCGGAAATTCTTTTGCATTACGACCGATCGATATATTGCCGGAAGTTGTGAGATGAATGAAACCCACATTACGACTGGTCACCAGATTTAACTGTCAATGTATGTGTACTATCTGATCTCGCCAACTGAACGTCCTCTTGGTTGTGGGTGATGCACAGGAAAGTTGCAGGTGCAATGACTACGATCGTGTGGTATTACCTAAGTTCGTAAACCGGCTGATGCAGGCCTAATATTTTTTTATGAAATGAAATTTAATGAAGGAGATTTTATATATATATATATATATATATATGCACACAGGGACATCATTTTGTTTTACTTGCATTTTTATTGTACCTGCATTTCTGAATGTACTTCACTCTCACCTCTTCACTAATGTCCTTGCTCCCGTCAGACACACAAACTTACGGCAGCTGTTCGTTCGAAGTCTTCAAGCAGTGAAGTAAACACTGCAGTGTATAGTGTGTTTCATAAATATGGTTGCATTTTCTATAGAAGAAAGAACCTATATTAATAATATCGTACTAAAAAATTATATTCAAGAAACGATAAATTCAATTTCAGAGAATATGCTTCAAAATGTTTTTAATAATATGCGTACTGAATTGAAGCCTGCATTGTAATGAACGGCAACCATTTTCAGCAACTTGTTTAAAAATTCAGATTACCTTTTTTTGAATTGAGGTGGCTAGAAGGAAAGGAATGCTAGTGACATTTGTAATAATATGAGTTAAGTGCATCCAGTGTAAGCAAAAGTATCTAAAATTTTAGTGGCAAAGGGATATTTTAATCGCATCACACATTAAAATTTAAATAAAAAATTTCACCGATTTTACGAAAGCTTAAATATTTAAACCCCATTTTTTCAAAGTAACTTAAGTGCACTTACAGCCCTTTACTTATGACCCCTCAATTTAAATGCTCTCTCTATATTGTATGATAACATCAATAATTAATATGCTAAATAAAGTAGACATTACATAACGAACATAATCGCCTGAAAAGTTGAGTTTTTGAAAAAAAAATGTTACTACTCTACTGTATTTTGATAAATTCCGTAAAAGTGATGATCAAACTGAAAATCGTAATATCGTATTTCCCTACAACATAAATGGATACACTACTTTTCTCTCCTCCTATACCTAGTAAAATGATTTGTTTACATTTTGCACTAGTAACTCCAAACTCCTGTAATGGATGGGGGAAACAGTGTTTCCGAGTATAGCCAGGTTAATGTTAAAAATGTTGGTAAAAAAAAGTGATGTCCCTGTATATATATATATATATATATATATATAATTAAATTATGGTTTATTTAACGACGCTTGCAACTGCAAAGGTTATATCAACGTCGCCGGTGTGACGGAATTTTGTCGCGCAAGAGTTCTTTTACATGCCAGTAAATCTACTGACATGAGCCTGTCGCATTTAAACACACTTAAATACCATCGACCTGGGCCGGGAAGAGTTCGGGGTAGAAGGAGATATCAGATGGTATACGACATTAAGATATATGGACCATATGAGGAAACAAAGAGGAAGGCAGAAAATAGGAAAGACTGAAGAAAGCTGGGTTTGCAGTGAAAGACCTGCCCTTGGGCAGAACACTAAATGAATGAATGACTTTGTCCACCTATTTATGTAAACTTATAAAAATCTTCCACTGCATGATTTCGACCACCATACTGAAATGTCCTCGGACATTTTTGTCCATTTTATATATTTAGTCCACAATATTTATGGTCCATTGCAGGATTAATATATTATTGACAGAATTATTTTTTTATTTTAGTAGGTTATTTTACGACGCTTTGTCAACATCTTAGGTTATTTAGCGTCTGAATGAGATGGTGATAATGGAAGGTGATAATGCCGGTGAAATGAGTCCGGCGTCCAGCACCGAAAGTTACCCAACATTTGCTCATATTGGGTTCAGGAAAAAGCCTGGAAAAACCTCAACCAGGTAACTTGCCCCGACCGGGAGTCGAACCCGGGCCACCTGGTCTCGCGGCCAGACGCGCTAACCGTTACTCCACAGGTGTGGACTTTACGGAATTATTTTAGGCTACTTTATTTCAGTCATATGCAATGAAATTAACTACAAATTTAATTTTAGAAGGAAATAAAGAACTGGAAATAACACTAATTATTTTCCACTTCTCTCTTCAGCCCTCTCTTCGGTATTGTACAATTTTAATCTGTAGTTTATGGCACGCAAATATGAATGGAGGACATTGTTCTCTGTTGACAGTACGTAATAATGAATTTCTTTCTGGTAAATTCGATAGTATTTTCTGATTTTCAATGGCCTGAATTTCTTACGCCTGCGGGAGGTTCATTTGGGTGTTGTTAGGCCCTTCTTTTGATTCATGCCATAACGTTTTTCGCACCAACTTCAGCTCTATTCCCTACACGTGTGTGCCTACCTTCTTTAAATACATGAATACGAACATGTGTATTCCTATTTGTGACACAACGGGTATTGCATATACCACGATTTTCGCACAATCTCCATTTTTGCTGAATGAGTGGAACTGATATATAATAATAATAATAATAATAATAATAATAATAATAATAATAATAATAATAATGATTTATTTTAGCTGGCAGAGTTAAGGCCGTAAGGCCTTCTCTTCCACTCAACCAGCAAAAAGTGTATATACATATGCATGAACTTACAAAGAATCCAACAATTTGATTTAGATGAGAGTTACATGTATACAAAAGTTATTTACAAATTAAACAACAAACTACTATGAACTATTAATTAAACACTGAAATAAACTGTGTAGCAGAATTAAACTAAAATACATAGAATGTTAATATATTTCAAATAATATTAGATAATAGAAAGAGATTATTACGAGACAATTAAAATACAGCACAATCAGGATGATGTCTAAAGAAAAAAGTAACAATGTAGTCAGTGATAGTTTAAATCAGTATGATTGGAGTGAAATGCTAAGAAGGTTATCTTTTAAGCTGTTTTTAAAGGTGTTTATTGTCTTGCAGCCCCTAATACTTTGTGACAAGGAATTCCATTGACGCGAGGTGGATATTGTAAAAGATGATGAATAACAAGATGTTCTATGAAGAGGTATACTTAGCGTGCCACAGATAAGTGATCTGGTATTTACGTCGTGCAATGTTTATGAACTATTTGGCCTTGCCTTTAGACGAAGGAAGTAAATATGCAATTATAATGTCTTTGAAATTGTACTGAATAAATCTGATTAGTCATTAATCTGGTACACCTCAGTTAACTGTCAGTTACTTAACTGCACTTATAAATTTGACTGCACTGGTAACTTTCATGAGTTTCCGAAAAATTAAATGTATGTTTATGAGATCTTGTAACTAACAGTTCAGGTAACTTCAAGTTCAGTATCTCTTGTCCGTAGATATCTCCACTAGTATTTTGTTAGTGATTTTTTTAGTTATTTATAGTTACTTTTGTTTGCAGAAGTTTTCAGTAGTAGTATGGCTGATAGGTACACGGTGAGCTCTGCACTAGAATTAAAGAACCGTGTGATAATAGGTAGTGTACATCTACACTTCCATTTCAATCTTAATATGATTAAAAAAAGCAATAATTATTTGGCGTGATCATCGAAGTAAATAATACTAGTGGAGAGAGGGCTAGATGTAATTTCTGCTACAAAACTGCAACCGCAGTTAGACATATTGATATTGTAAAATATGTTACATTCGTCCATATGAATGCTTTCATGTGTACAAATGGACTTTTCGGAGACCGAAATGGCATTGGCATTGATAGAACACCCAAGAATAAAATATTCCTTGACCGACGACATAGAATATGAATTTTATGAAGAAAATTAAGCTTTAGATATTCGAAATTGTTTTTACAAACACATTATCATCCTAATATGTCATAGAAAGTAGAACATTTACCGTAAGTTACGTAAATAAAACGCCAAATTTCTTGAATTATACCGATAATATAGTAAATTAATTAATTCCGGTTTATATTATTACTAGTGGCTTGTGCAGCAAATGCTGCAAACTGCGTTCATTAGAAGTTCAAATTAAAATTTTTCAAATTGATTTGCAATGAAGAATAGCAGACATTTTGAAAGTTATTTGCTTCCATAATAGGGAATTTTTCATGTGTGAGTAATGCAGTAGCTATTTCAGGTCATTGCGGATTATAGGTGAGAGTTAAGAAAATTTCAGGTTCGATTAAACCAAAGAAATATGAAATTAATTTTGATTTAGTTTTAAGACGCAGCTAAAATAGGAAGCATGACTCATTACTACCTAGGGAAATTAGAGAATCATACATATAAATATCTACATCACACTGTTATTAAATACATGAAAAAACCCACATCACTTGACTAATAACTATAAAAATATTTCATTTTTAATAACAATATTGTTACCTTGCGTAAGTTTTATAGTTTTCAGTAAATTATAGAAATAAAGATCTAATTTAAAATATTCATTCTCTGCGTCTACTTACTGTATATAAAACCTCAAAAGGTTTCACTTTCATATCATCAATATAGCATTAATGTAATTAGTGGCAAATAGGTCTACTCACATAATATTGCATTAACTATAATAGTATTTCATTTTTAATGGTAATAATCTCATCAAACATTCTTAAGTTTTGTAGTTCTTAATATCCAATACACAGCGTACTCGGAAATCTACAGACCAGAGAATCAGACCTGTAAATTATTTTTATACGCCATCTGAACTCTAAATATGTCACAAATCCTGCAGATCATGGCCTTCGTGTAATATTGTTTATTGTAGTGCGTGTTTTGTTTTATTCTGAAAAGCCATATTTCTCAAAGCTGATGACAGATGGATTTTGGAAAACAGGAAAATGATGTAGGAAAATTGACATTTCACTGGAAACTACTATTTTTCTGAAAAACTTTGGGTTCTAAGCTTCAAAATGAGGAGTCATTTATTAAAATTCGTTCAGCCGTTTTCCCGTAATTTCCATTACTACTTCAAATTATATATATATATATATATATATATATATATATATATATATAGATTTAATATTAGCTGTTATAGTTTACGAAACAGTAATGCAGTAGCGCCGCATATTGGTATTTGTTCGAATCAGTATTAACAGCCAGGTAACTACAGGCTGAGGCACAGTTACCAGTTGAAGCACAGATAACTGTAAAGATGACGATAACTGTTGTTTCGGAAACTCGTTTCAAACATATCAGCGCGTTAAATCGTAGATAACTCTGTATGTACAGGTAACTGTCTTTTCAGAAACCGGGCATAAGAGTTCTGGCATATAGATTAAATTGGATTTCACCGTCATGGAAACCATACGAAAGCACATTAACTTTGATGAAATTGTTTTCTCTTAACTGCAATTCAACTTCTATTGTGTTTTGTACGGGCAAAATTTTAAATGGACTTTAGAAAAAATGGAGAAAAACATGTGAACCAAAGAAACTGGACAAAATATTTGTGGATTTATGATATTATTGGGCAATATTGAAAATGGACGAAACTTTTTATGGACAAAAAAGTGGGAGAAATGTCCGTGTACCAAATGAAGGTGGAATATATTACTGTGGGCAATGTAAAGTGAACAAACTGACCTGGACTGGAATAATCGTGCAAAAGGCTATCTAAAGAAAAGACTATAAAATTCAAAACAGCAATATCATTGCAGACCGGAGTTATCGATTACAGAGCAGGGTTGTCTGAATACACCAAACTACTGCAAAATTCTTAGAGTTTCAAGATTTAAGCTGTACATTGGCGATTGTATGTATGACGCAGAATTAATTTGAGAACATCACTTTTCTCTGTAGTTACTACTCTGCCGTTTCTCAATTGTTACTCCCACCACAACCAGAACATGTCTCAGAGCCCCTGTACTTAAAATGGGACATTCAGTAATGAGTTACACAAGTGAGACCTTTCGTAACACATTTTTGGTTTTATCGTTGGCTTGTAGACGTGAATGTTTCCATGCACCATAGCTAGAGGCTAATCCGTAAGTCTAACAACACAGTGATATTATTACACGTCCTCGTAGCCTTAAGCGTAAACATTGGGACGCAGCCTGGAGGGCGAGGTGCTAGGAGAATTGAGGACAGAGGGGTTCTGACGTCACATGGAGTATGTACAGGGGGTCTTTAAAAATATACACCGCTGGCTCTCACAGACCTTCGTTTATTGATCGCTGTTGTACGACGCGATGCTAAGGTGGCCATGAACCATGACGTCATTGATTGGGAAATAACAATCTGACGGTGAGGCTCTGCCGAGAGTCGAACTGGAGCACATCAAGACTCCATCATAATCTGTGATCATTAACTTCCACTTCTGAATGAATACTTGGTTCTGAGATCGTACAGCCTTAAGCTGTATTAGTGATATTACAGTGTGGTGATAAGGTAATTAAAATATATTTAATTTACAGTAGGTTTGTTATGATAATCTTCGAATATGGTCAACTAATTCTGTCTTGAACTCTACTATCCTGTCGGTTTCATTAATTCGATATCTAAGTCCGGAGCTTCTTTAAGACTACCGCTGAGATGAACTTCTACACTACCGATAGTAAATTTTGTCTCTTTCCTTCTTTTAAGTATTGGAAAATTACGGTAGGAAACCCCCTGACTTCGATTACCATACAAACAAAAAATTGTTTAGGATTTTTGTATTAGCGATATCGTAATTTCTCGACACCTGTTTTAGAGTTACGATGCTATAGAATAACTCTAGAAGCGAATGCACAGTCAAATTTGGTTAATTCGAAGTTGAAGGAATTGTTAAAAAAAAGTTGGGTTACCGAAGATTTCTAATTAGACAAGTTTCAATTGTTTTCTTACTTTCTACGCCAGAGGAATTTTGATTGAAATATACTAACGTGTTTCAAGAAAAAACGGGCCAAATCAAACAACTAAATTTATGGAGCCCCCATTTGGAAAAAAAATTAAATTATGATTTAACGACAAACTGCAGAGGTTATTATCGAAAATTTCTAATTAGACAAGTTTCAGTTGTTTTCTTACTTTCTACGCCAGAGGAATTTTGATTGAAATATACTAACGTGTTTCAAGAAAAACGGTCCAAATCAAACAACTAAATTTATGGAGCCCCCATGGAAAAAAAATTAAATTATGGTTTATTTAACGACAAACTGCAGAGGTTATTATCGAAGATTTCTAATTAGACAAGTTTCAATTGTTTTCTTACTTTCTACGCCAGAGGAATTTTGATTGAAATATACTAACGTGTTTCAAGAAAAACGGTCCAAATCAGACAACTAAATTTATGGAGCCCCCATGCGAAAAACAAATTATGGTTTTATTTAACGACGCTTGCAACTGTAGAGGTTATATCAGCGTCGCCGGTGTGCTGGAATTTTGTCCCGCAGGAGTTCTTTTACATGCCAGCAAATCTACTGACATGAGCCTGTCGCATTTAAACACACTTAAATACCATCGGTCGCACGCCGTGGCGTCGCGGTCTAAGGCATCCTGCCTAGGAATGCGCGCTGGTTCGAGTCCTCATGGGGGAAGAAATTTTTTCATGAAATTTCGGCCAGTGTACGAGACCGGTGCCCACCCAGCATTGTGATGCACTTGGGGAGCTACGATAGGTAGCGAAATTCGGTTGCGAATGCCAGCTATAACGGCTGGGGGGATCATCGTGCTAACTACACGATACCTCCATTCTGGTTGGATGATCGTCCACCTCTGCTTCGGCATAAAAATCATTACAGTAGGCTTTCAGCAAGAAAAAAAAAATTGATTGAAGAGTTTATACAAGTTGTCAAAATACAGAATATTCAAATTTTGAAAAAAAAATCTTCCATACTTGTTTGTTTTTTTAGCATTTAATCTTTGGTTCGTGCGAAATTCTTTGAGTTTATTGAACGACTGGAAAATTTTTTCACTCGCATTTTATTGTCCTTCAACATAGCACTTTAATTTCTGGATGTGGTCCATGTCCTGAGGGATTGTAGACAATGGTTTCTCGAGATATGCTGCCCATCTTCTTCATCTAAAAACAGGCGACAGTCTGCTCGCCCTATATTGCGGGCTGATATTCATGTTTGTAGAACCGTTGGACTCCACTTCGAATTATATACAAATAATCGAATTGCAGATGATTTTTTAACATTGCGTTGTATAGAGATGTCAAGGGACCAAGCAAAACCTTCCAATTATTCACGATTTTGGATTAAAAAGTTCGAATTATCGAATTAAACAAGTTCGATTTTATTTGTTTGAGAATTACTTTATTACAGTTTCCCTCACCCTTTCTCTTAGTACCGTATTCAGAGTAATAAAGTTACTTTAACAGTAGCTGTTGCAATTGTTTCACACGTCTAATCGTGTAGGCTTAATATATTTACTTACATATTTCGCACCTCTTTGGCCACGACTTATTTAAAAAGCAACTAACTAATTCATTGGTTTAAATAAATTATTTTTCTTGAGAATACAGGAGCTTGCCAATTTTATTTACATCTGGAGCTCATTCACACGTCTTATATCTGACCTGAAACATTCTGAACGGCCGGTGGCAGTCAGTGGGTTTAATTCTTATGATGCAATGTGTATCCTCATAGAAGTTCCCTAGTTTGTCGCATTGGGGCTAGAATGTTGCCGTGTTCCGATGAGAATGATGGTGGAAAAACTGGTTATAAGTGCTGCCAACCTGACAATTTTAAACAAATATTATGTTGTTGGTTTAGTCAACTGCTCGAAGACTGGTGTTAATTATGAGGTTCAAACCTATGAGGCATCACTCATGAAGCAACTAAGACAGGAGATAACGGGGTAGGGTGGCCAGTTCCCTTCCACCTCCATTGCATACATTGCTGACTACTAACATATTATTTCACTAATCAGACTTGAGAGGTGTAAAATTGTTCTTCCTCTGACATATATTGTCAAGTGAGATGCACTGCCTGATAATAATAGATGAACACTCATTATTTAGAGGACGTGTCAGTTTTGTAACATTCATATTATTATTATTATTATTATTATTATTATTATTATTATTATTATTATTATTATTATTATTATTATTGAACTGTAAAATCGTATATGATTATGTCTCGTGACGAGAATATTGTACGAAATGGAAATATAAAAATTGGAAATTTATCATTTGAAGAGGTGGAAAAATTCAAATACCTGGGAGCAACAGTAAAAATAATAATGATACTCGGGAGGAAATTAAACATAGAATAAATATGGGATATGCCTGTTATTATTCGGTTGAGAAGCTCTTATCATCCAGTCTGCTCTCAAAAAATCTGAAAGTTAGAATTTATAAAACAGTTATATTACCGGTTGTTCTTTATGGTTGTAGAACTTGGACTCTCACTTTGAGAGAGGAACATAGGTTAAGGATGTTTGAGAATAAGGTGCTTAGGAAAATATTTGGGGCTAAGAGGGATGAAGTTACAGGAGAATGGAGAAAGTTACACAACACAGAACTTCACGCATTGTATTCTTCACCTGACATAATTAGGAACATTAAATCCAGACATTTGAGATGGGCAGGGCATGTAGCACGTATGGGCGAATCGAGAAATGCATATAGAGTGTTAGTTGGGAGACCGGAGGGAAAAAGACCTTTGGGGAGGCCGAGACGTAGATGGGAGGATAATATTAAAATGGATTCGAGGGAGGTGGGATATGATGATAGAGACTGGATTAATCTTGCTCAGGATAGGGACCAATGGCGGGCTTATGTGAGGGCGGCAATGAACCTCCGGGTACCTTAAAAGCCAGTAAGTAAGTAAAATCGTATTTTTATATAGCCGATTTAGAATTTCAGTTGGATATAAAGTAGTAATATCAGCCAGTTCTGTTCAGCTAGTCGGTGGTTAGATGTTGGCGATCATGTTACATTTGAATGTAGCGAACACACAAGCCATTATGCTCATATGCATAATTATGTTAAACCAAATGCCATAATATGTGGTATGCATATTGTGATTAAACATTCCCTGTAATCCTAAAGTGATAAATCATTAGGATCTCCTTCTGAGAATAATTTGAAAAATACTAATAATGGTATAATGGATAACTGCAATAATGATTGGGCTGTGTATTATATTCATTCATTTATTGTGTTCTGCCAAGGGAAGATCTTTCACTGCAAACCCAGCATTCTCCAGTCTTTTCTATTTTCTGCCTTCCTCTCTGTCTCCGCATATGATCCATATATCTTAATGTCGTCTATCATCTGATATCTTCTTCTGCCCCGAACTCTTTTCCCGTTCACCATTATTTCCAGTGCATCCTTCAGTAGGCAGTTTCTTCTCAACCAGTGACCCAGCCAATTCCTTTTCCTCTTTGTGATCAGCTTCCGCATCATTCTTTCTTTATCCACTCTTTCCAACACAGTTTCGTTTCTTACTCTGTCCATTTCACAAGCGCCATCCTTCTTTATATCCACATTTCAAATGCTTTTATTCGCTTCTATTCAATTCGTCTTACTGTCCATGTTTCTGCCCCATACAATATTACACTCCACATAAAGTACTTCACTACTCTCTTCTCAAATTTTTCTCCAGAGGTCCGCAGAAGATGCTCCTTTTTCTATTAAAAGCTTCCTTTGCCATTGCTATCCTCCTTTTGACTTTCTGGCAGCAACTCATGTTACTGCTTGTGTTATACCCCAAATCTTTGAATCTGTCCACTTGCCCTACTGCCTCATTTAGAATTCACAAGTTTACCTCCTTTACTTTTCTTTCTATGACCATGGTCTTCGTCTTGTTGGCACAGCTGTCATTTAGCTCCAGTAGCATATTTTTTAGTATCATCTCTTCTTCTGCTAATATCGCCATATCATCAGCAAATCTTACACACTTTATTCTTCTTTTTCCTACTATCACTCCTCCCATGTTCTGAAAACAATTCTTCACTATATCCTCCAAGTATATGTTGAACAGAGTAGTTGATAAAGGGCATCCTTGTCGTAATCCTCTCCCTATTTCACTTCTTCTGGCATTAATTCTCCTGTCCTGATTTTGACTCGCTGTTTCATATAAAGGATCTTTTACCGTGGAAAACTCATCATGCCATGTTTGCAGTTTTTCTTGGGAAAGATAAATGCGGTAGCTTCCCGTTGCTTTCCGCACACCTCTCTCTCTTTCGCATCCTAAAAGATCCCAGGGGTCCCAGCTTGGTGGTGAGGAGAGTGGATTTGAGTAATTAGGCCCTCCGGACTTCACCGAAGTTCAACTCAAGGGTTAAATATCAGTTGTATCATGGTTTTTGACCCGATCAAAAACCGGGAAATCCCAATTAGTCTTTGTCTCCCTATATTATATGTGTATTATATATTTTAATTCCGAAATTTTTTCCACCGTTGGCTGTAACAATCGCTTACATGTCAATATCCTCTCGATCTTATACATTGAAGTGATGGTCTTTTAATGTATTTGTCTACGCTGACAATACAAAACTTTTTTCAATGTGTCTTTTTCCCGTAGGAATTCCTCTTACGCACCGCTACTGAGGGATTTTCCAAACGCACAACTGGAGCAGCTGAAACCTTCGTTTCGCCACGGTGAGTATTACATTACAACCTACTGTTATAAATATTTTTGAATGGTAAAAAATACAGCATATTTCTGTAAAATGCTGATGGCTATACTGCATCTCATAATCTTTGTTATAGTGGCAGTATATTTCAACTCTGAAACAGAAATAAAAAAGGACACAACTACTAGAAATAAAAAATGTATCGGAAAAATTACCGAATTCTTTTCCAAAAGTATCCATCACTCTCGACACTTCAAAATTTCAACAGTATCAAGGCATCGAAAAAAAAAAAATCGAAGATGCAATTCTGCTTTAAATCATCGGCTCTCATCAAATTATGAACTGGAAAAACCTGACACTGTCGAATGTGTGCTAAGGTTTTAAATTATAAATTTGAGCCTCGTAAAGCGGATGTCATACTTCTTTGTATTAATATAACAGAATGATAAACGGATGAGGTAAACCTTAACACGAGTAAAAATGACGGGCAAATTTTGTCTGTTTTCTCAAAGGGTGTCTGATATTTACGCTTTCGGTCATATTAGGACCTGCAATCTTGATCTAGGGGAGAGAGTTGTAAAGTCCTAAATTCTAAAATTTGAGTCCTTTTAAGATGAATTTCTGGAACTCAGATGATACAATAATAGTAAGATGTTAAATGACTGAGGGAAATCTTGAAATGTGTGGAAAGAATACAGGTAAATTTTGTCTTATTCCCAGAAGCAGCTGTGTGTATTTTAAATTTACGATAGAGAAACCCCAAACTTTGAGCTCTTTCTTAAAAAAGTTGCGTTGAAGTCTTCTACCGATTTTTAAATTTATCTCTCTCTACCGAATTTCAAGAGAGAATATCATCGAAATGATAGCCGTCCAAATCTTGGATTTAAAATATCGGCATCCTAATCAATTCAAATGAACAAAAAAGAAAATGTAAATTAATGTTAAAAAAATACATGATGAAATTTAAAAAAAGAATATTCTGCGACAAGATTTGGTAGCTATCAAAACGATAAAAATTTATTGAAAATAAATAATACTCGTATACATTGAATATTATAAAAATGAATAGAGATGGTGATTGATGATGTTCAATGAAGATTTTAAAATGGTTGATGCTATTGTCTGAAGAGTCTTATCAGGAACCTTTAATTTTCTGAGGATCTCCAATGTAAATTTGGGAATTGTTCCTCGCACACCAAACATATAGTAAGTCCAATGACATTCCAATCTTGAATATTACTTATATTTATGACTGAGATCATCACAGCATGGAAGGTAAATAGCGCGTTTCTCTTCATGTACCTGTTTTGGTTGACCTTCATTAATTTCGAACCTTACTGTGGGGTCAAGAATAAAACCAGTTTTTTTTTATTTCGGTCAATTATTATGATGTCAGCACGCCGTGTAGATCCTTCCGTAGAAAGACATTGAACTTCCTCATATTCGATAGATAAATATAATGGAAACAATGATAGATTGTAAATCGTAACTATGGAAACTTAGTAAAACGAAATATTTTTTTTTCGTTGGAGAAAGTGGACTTACATTATTTTGTACTGTGATCAATTAATCAACTTCTACGGATGGATCTGCAACACAGAATTACCACACAGATAGACAGGTACCTAATTACTTTTACGTAGAATTGTTTCTATTCGATCGTTCCTCAGAAATGACATTTCCGAGTTCGATGTAGTGAAAATGTGTAACGCAGAAATGTCTTTGTCACCGAGTTAGACGAAGTGGAGTCTGCGAATACAGTACACGAGAAAGAATGTGGGTACAAGACTATGAAAGTTTCGATCGTACGCTACTCTCCTATAATTGAAGTTGTAACGGGCAAACTTTGGGGTACCAAAACCGTGCTCGAGCGGTTCCACGACCACAGCGAACCGATGCCTTCCACGTCTTCCCGAACGATCGATTTCGAGCCTAACAAGCAAACGATATCTCTGTCAACTCGTGTCTATCATGTATGAATTCTGTAAAATTGAAAAAAAAAAAAAAAAAAGTCCAAAATATTAATTTCTTTCAAACATTCTTGAGCCAAAGCTACTCTTTTCTCACCGCATGAACTCTGTTAATGTAATTATACGCCCAAAACTTCGCGGATCTCTCGTAGGAGAAGAGTGCCCCAGCGTATAGGTAACTAAGTATGGACACTTCGCGTCGGTACCTTTGATGTAGCCGGACTGATTTCAATGGCCTTCAAGCCAGCTACAGCGTGAGATTCTGCTTTCTCCCTAGAGTTGGCGCTGACATCACACCAGCTAGCAGTCGACACAGCGGAAATATAACACATAATTCATACATACTCGAACCCACGCTTTCAGAAGTCGAAATTGCGATAGAAAATCTGAAAAAGTACAAGTCTCCAGGTATCGATCAAATTCCAGCAGAATTAATACAAGAGGGTGGAAATGCATTATATAGCGAAATTTATAAACTTGTAATTGCTATTTGGGAAAAGGAAATTGTACCAGAACAATGGAAGGAGTCCATAATTGTACCTATTTTTAAAAAGGGGGACAAAACCAACTGTGGTAACTTTCGAGGAATATCACTTTTGTTGACGTCGTACAAAATTTTGTCCAATATTCTTTTGAGAAGATTAACTCCGTACGTAGATGAAATTATTGGGGATCATCAGTGCGGTTTTCGGCGTAATAGATCGACTATTGATCAGATTTTTTGTATTCGACAGATAATGGAGAAAAAATGGGAGTATAAGGGTACAGTACATCAGTTATTCATAGATTTAAAAAAGGCATATGACTCGGTTAAGAGGGAAGTATTATATGATATCCTTATTGAATTTGGTATTTCCAAGAAACTAGTTCGATTAATTAAAATCTGTCTCAGTGAAACATACAGCAGAGTCCGTATAGGTCAGTTTCTATCTGATGCTTTTCCAATTCACTGTGGGCTAAAGCAGGGAGATGCACTATCACCTTTACTGTTTAACTTCGCTCTAGAATATGCCATTAGGAAAGTTCAGGATAACAGGCAGGGTTTGGAATTGAACGGGTTACATCAGCTTCTTGTCTATGCAGATGACGTGAATATGTGAGGAGAAAATCCACAAACGATTAGGGAAAACACGGAAATTTTACTTGAAGCAAGTAAAGCGATCGGTTTGGAAGTAAATCCCGAAAAGACAAAGTATATGATTATGTCTCGTGACCAGAATATTGTACTAAATGGAAATACAAAAATTGGAGATTTATCCTTCGAAGAGGTGGAAAAATTCAAATATCTTGGAGCAACAGTAACAAATATGAATGACACTCGGGAGGAAATTAAACGCAGAATAAATATGGGAAATGCGTGTTATTATTCGGTTGAGAAGCTCTCATCATCCAGTCTGCTGTCCAAAAATCTGAAAGTTAGAATTTATAAAACAGTTATATTACCGGTTCTTCTGTATGGTTGTGAAACTTGGACTCTCACTCTGAGAGAGGAACATAGGTTAAGGGTGTTTGAGAATAAGGTGCTTAGGAAAATATTTGGGGGTAAGAGGGATGAAGTTACAGGAGAATGGAGAAAGTTACACAACACAGAACTGCACGCATTGTATTCTTCACCTAACATAATTAGGAACTTAAGATCCAGACGTTTGAGATGGGCAGGGCATGTAGCACGTATGGGCGAATCCAGAAATGCATATAGAGTGTTAGTTGGGAGACCTGAGGGAAAAAGACCTTTAGGGAGGCCGAGACGTAGATGGGAGGATAATATTAAAATGGATTTGAGGGAGATGGGGTGTGATGATAGAGACTGGATTAATCTTGCACAGGATAGGGACCGATGGCGGGCTTATGTGAGGGCGGCAATGAACCTTCGGGTTCCTTAAAAGCCATTTGTAAGTAAGTAAGGTACATTATGCACTCAAAATAAATTGGATCCATAAAATAATAAATCCGTCATTAACTGTAATGTCTAGACTCTAGAGTTCCTTTGTAATGAGAGTTGAGAAGTTGACCCCAACAACAATTAAAATACGTAATGATTTGACAGCACTGAAAATGGAAAAACAAAACTCTTATGAGAAGTAAAACCATATACCTATATTATATTATATTATATTATATACAGATATTAAACGAATTTGATACATAATTATAAAATGTATTATATTATTTTATGATATAATTTATTATATCTGAAATATAAAAAAATTATTATTACTAGTCTACTAGTTTGTCACTGAGAAATAAGGAAAAGCTGTTAACTTGAATTTATTTGAAGCAAAGCGTTACTGGATTATGCAATAAGGTAGGCGATGTTTGGATCCTGTGTCTCAACTCTATACTCAATTATTATCTCAGCGTATACTCGATTACACTAAACTCTAGCGCTTGAAAGAGGAACTAAACGCCGGCGCACAGAGAAACAAAACACAGGAAAATTCGCTCAGTGTCCATTCTTTATAATCCCTATTCGCTGGGTGCCCTACTGGTTTTTAATAGTCGCCAGTTCGAATAACCAACCTCTATTGGAGAAATCGAGTCTCGCCCTAGGCGTTGCCGACCGGCACGGGTCCATTACGAAGTAAGTTGTATATAGTTTGCCAGCTCCATAAAATGATATGAATGAGAGGGAGGTGGTGTGGCATGAAAGATATGATGGGATTAAATTTGTGCGTTTGAGGGAAAAGTAGTCACTCAGAAATCTTGTCCACCACAAGTACAGTATCTCTCCAGTCAAAGCCGGAGATCGAAGCCAAGTTGCCGGGATGAGAAACCCACGCTCTTGCACTGAACTATCGGGAAAGGACAACGTATTACATTACTTCCCGTGTGGAAATATTTTCGAGGACGGTAAATGACGAAGGTAATTCTTTGTGTGGACGAAAAATGACAAGCAAATTTTCTCCATGATCTGAAGGACAAGGGTTTTTTCATGAGTTGATTATTTATATTAGGAAACTTCCCCCCATCCGACATTAATTCCCACCTAAACAATGTCGTGTTAAATGTTTTATACATCTTAACATTTATCGTTGAGATCTAATTATAGAAAGATCGGTAACCATAGAAACTAAGGACGATTGATTTCTTTGTTTAATTCAACGATTCTCGTACTGCACGCGATTGTGGCCTGTATTAATTTTTATGCAATTAAGACGCATCGTTCGGTTAGTGAGGAAGAAATAGCGGGTGTTCATTTCAAAGTGTGTCATGACGTCACTGTTGTGAGTCAGCGATTTGAAGCGAGTTTCAGCTTTTATGTCAGAGAAGTTGCCTATTAAACAATGCGTTCAACCTGAACTTGAGAACGTGTACGGTATAACTTGAACGTCGTAGCAACAGATGGCGGCCTGTACGGTCTGTGTGCTACCATAACTTCTTTCGAGCTGTGTTTTGCGCGGACAAGTCGTACGCAGTGTATTTGTTATCATCGGTTGCGTACGGCAACATTCCACAACACAAATCAAATGCCCCGTGTCCATGTTGACCGTCCAAGTTAATGTCAGCAAATACGTAAGTATAATAATCGTCTTAACCCTCTTCCCATATCCCGACAGTAAGAAAAAAATTCACTTCAGTACGTGTTTCCAATCAGTTCACATTCCTGCCACTACCGGCGTTACCGTACGTATCGGTACGTAACGACGTACTTGTTAGGCAACTTCTCTGGCACAAAGGTAATACGCCTTTGCGGAAGTGTAGGAAGATTGAATTATCTAGGCTCATCGACTAGCCACATGACGACATACAGCGAGCCATGACACACTTTGAACTGAACACGCAGTAGGCCTATATCGCATTGAGCGATTTTATTCCATACTCTGTATGAAAACTTACTTATTTTTTATTTTATTGGGTTATTTTACGACGCTGTATCAACATCTAGGTTATTTAGCGTCTGAATGATATGAAGGTGATAATGCCGGTGAAATGAGTCCGGGGTCCAGGACCGAAAGTTACCCAGCATTTGCTCGTATTGGGTTGAGGGAAAACCCCGGAAAAAACCTCAACCAGGTAACTTGTTCCGTCCGGGATTCGAACCCGGGCCACCTGGTTTCGCAGCCAGACGCGCTGACCGTTACTCCACAGGTGTGGACTATGGTATGCAGTATAGTTGCTAAATCATATTAGGGTAGACCGGGGGAAATCGGGTCACAGGGAAAATCGAGTTGTTTTAAATTACGCGCTTATAACTTGTCGACCAAGTGGAAAGAGATCGCTCCACTGGCAAGGATGTGCTGACATCTACCAGAAGAAATGACTACTTCATGTTGCGAGCCCAGGACGAGCTGCAGTTGAGGCTTGGATGTCCTCTTTGTTGGAGTTGTTGGTGCTTGCTAAACAATCTGATGTAAGTATTACATATTCAACTTCAAGCATTTAGTGCATTTATTATTTTAGTAATTTAGTAGTAATTTATTTAAGCTGGTAGAGATAAGGCTATCAGGCCTTCTCTTCCCCTCTACCAGGGATTACAACTACAATATTAAGAATACAGTTACAATTATAATTACAATTAATATTAGATTTACAAATACAATAAAAATCGAAGTACTAAAAGATTAACTGATTAATAATAGCTAGATAGTTTATTGTAAAAGTTAAGAAGAGAGAAAAAAATTATTAAATAAATAAAAAGTAAACCTGCTCTACGCAGTAAGAAAATGCTTAATAAGTTTGCTTTTGAACGCTACTAAATTCCGACAGTCTCTGATGTCACTGGGTAGGGTATTCCACAAGCGCGAGAGCGAGATTGTGTATGATGATGAATACGATGATGTCTTATGTGTTGGTATGGCTAGTATGCGGCTATTTTGGTTGCGTGTGAAGAGATTATGATATGATGACAGGTAACTGAAACGGGAGGCAAGGTAGGTAGGTGTAGAGGTGTGAAGGAGACTTGGAAAAGGAGAACAAGAGAATGAAAATTGCTACGTTCGTTAAGCCGTAGC
Organism: Periplaneta americana; assembly: GCF_040183065.1. Taxonomy (NCBI): domain Eukaryota; kingdom Metazoa; phylum Arthropoda; class Insecta; order Blattodea; family Blattidae; genus Periplaneta; species Periplaneta americana. The sequence continues at coordinate 197,987,265 of NC_091118.1, read as the reverse complement.
CAGTTTAGAGTTTGGAAGGATGGGGTAATGTGGTATTATTTAAAGTGCAATGACTCTCTATCTTAATATACACATCAATAAATAGGATTATTGAATAATCTTGCATTTTTTATGTAATTACAGCATGCACTGATTGCATTTATTGAACATGCAATTTGGGGTAATTCGGGTCTCTTCTAGTGGGGTAAAGCGAATCATTATTTCTTTTCACTGATGGGTAAATTTCTTCACACTGTTTGTGAATATATAGTAGCGTATCACTTTTCCATGAATGGTGTAGAACAATGTTAATCAAATGGTGGGTCGCGACTCAGTGGTGGCCCGCAATATGAATGGAAGTGTGGCACAAGTAGGCTATTGTAATAGTTTATACCATAGATATAATTTTAACCTAACAGTTTACGAGTCTAATAAATGATGGGTCTTAGTCGAATATATTAATTGTATATTTAATGGACCTTAATGCCATGTAGAGCATAGTGTCCTAAATTACAGTGCTGCCAACACGAGAAAATCGTTGACACCATGACAGTTTTAAAATATGTACAAATGGCCTACTTCCTTCATTTGGTAGGTCTATAGGCCAATTTACTGTTATTTATTTATTTATTTATTTATGTATTTATTTATTTATTTATTTACTTACTAACCGTACCCGTGCGCTCCGCTGCACCAGTTAGAAATAAATATAAAGTAATTAGATAATTAAAATAGGACGTTTGATCCAGGGAACATTCGTGTTTGAGAGAAGGATAAATCGTTTAATATGTTAGTTAATTTAAATTGTATTTAAATAATTAAAATGCGATCATTTTGGTCCAGAGACCACTCATTTGGAGCAATGAAAATTCCTTTAACATGTTTCTTAATTGTTATTACATGCAACCATAGTTTGATGAAGATTGACATATCATTGAGTAATTAATTAGTTTCCGATATTACTTCATACAAACACAGAAACATTCTCTGTAGGCTATGTTTAATAGCTTTCGATTGTTGTTGTTCAAGGCCCCTTATAGACGAAGTCACTTGTTTTTATTTCATTACAGCGCCTTAGATGGCGTTATCTTAATTTTAAAACCCATTTATCTCATTAAATATTAGTCCTATCAAAATTTTGTATACAATAAAATTGATCGGAAATCATTTTTAAAGAAACGTTTGTTATGTAACATTTTTCATGAAAATTAATAATAAGGGAGATATTTTGATTTATTTGATTCAACCCCCCTTATAATCCCCTTTTTAAATAAGGTATTTTAATGCTATATATCCTAAAATCTAAGTTACAACGAACTTAATTTATATTCAAATTTTTATATAAATCGGTTCAGCCATTATCGCGTGAAAAGGTAACAAACATACAGACAGACAGACATACATACATACAAACAAAAATTTCAAAAAAGCTATTTTCGGTTTCAGGATGGTTAATTATACATGTTAGGACCAATTATTTTTGGAAAAGCAAAAATTACCAGAAAAATTTCGGCTACAGATTTATTGTTAGTATAGATTTATTTATTTATTTATTTATTTATTTATTTATTTATTTATTTATTTATTTATTTATTCATTCATTCAAGAAATAAGTCGAGTAGCATGAAAGATAGATATATTATAAATGCAATCAGTAATAGACTGTAATATTACAAAACGTCAAACTTACTAATTTATATTGCTTTTTTCAGACGCCACGTACTTAAGTTAAGAAAACCATGCATGGTTCTTGGTCAAAAGTTGCTATTGAGGATGCTGTTACATCTGTAAAAGAGGGAAGGTATTCCATAAGAAAAGCAGCAAACGTTTTTGGCGTGCCCTTTTCAACACCAGCGGAGAACATCTGCTTCTGAAGATTCACCAGTGTCGATGGTAGGGTGTAAACCTGTGTTATCCCCTGATGTTGAACGAGCACTTGCGACAACGTTGATATATTTATCCAAGAGAGGCTTTGGTTTGACTCCAAAAACTGTTTGTAAATACGCATACAACTATGTATCTACACGTGAAATCCAACATAATTTCAACATCCAAAATGAAATGGCAGGTGAAGATTGGTTTCAGAGATTTTTGAGACGTAACTCTGAACTTTCTCTTAGAAAATCCGAAGGCCTTTCCCGAGCTAGAATTAATGGGATGACACGTTTTTGGCGTGCAATTAAAGAAATTGACAATCGAGTGCAATCTTGAAGGAAGACCCGAGTGCCTCTACAATAAAGATGAAACTGGTCTACCAATGAACAATAAGCTACCTAATGTGGTTGGTCAGAAAGGCTCTCGTGACGTTGTTTCATTGACGAATGTGGAATGTGGGGAAAATGTGACAGTTATGGCGTGTGTTTCAGCCACAGGTGCATATATCCTGCCCTTTGTAATATTTAAAGGCAAGAGGATGAGAGCTGGATTCAGCGAAAACATACCAGCAGGAACGGAGGTATGCATGACAGAATCTTGATGGATGAATGAAGAAGCTTTTGGAAAATGGTTGAAGCATTTTAATGAGCATAGAACGCCTGGAAAAGTAATTCTCCTCTTGGATGGACATCGTTCTCACACTTAATTTGCAACAGCGCAATTTTGCGAAAAATATGGCATTGAAACCTTGCTTTTACCGCCACACACAACACATGCGCTACAGCCCCTTGATGTCTGCATTTTCAAGCCACTGAAGAGCAATTACAATTCACACGGAACGTCATGGCAGCACTCTAATCCAAATAGAGCAATTTCAAAGTTGAGTCTCGGCAGTATTTTCAAAAAAAACCTCGGACTCTGCAGCAACAGTGGAAAATGGAGTACGAGTAAAGGGGTTTGAAGTAACTGGCATTTACCCACTTAACATAACAGCTATTGCAAGCTACAAATTCGTATCAGAATTTGGACCCAACCAAGACAACTCATAGTAGGCCAAAACGATGTGTCACCAGAACCAAAATCTCCAGAGCAACGCCCAAAATTCATCGCAGTTTAGTAGGCCTACCGCAACACCTAAAGCATCCACTAGTCTTAAAGACATCAGAAGTTTGTTACCATCTACAGCAGGCCTGCACAAGGTTTGCGCTCTCACAGCTCATGAGCGGAATGCAGATATTAGCTGCGCTCAGCATAAAGGTGGACTGGAAGACGGGGTGATCTCGTACAAAATATACACAAAAGGAAATACAGTACTAGTATGAGTGTTTATGAAATAAATTCCCGTTCAGTGTTTGCAAAACTATCTTGGACTATTATTAATTAATAAAGAAATAATAGAAATTCTATAGCTACTTAAATGTACAATATCATTTTATTATATTTTTATTTATCAATACATCAAAGCGATGTTTTACGCTGTTGGCAGCTGAAAGGAACAGTAGCCTACTGATTGTAATGAAACATCAGTTACAGATGTTCGATGTCTGCCTTTATTAAAGTTGATTATAGAAAACAGTTGTTCACAAATATAAATGTTGAGCCAAACATAGCAATCATTTTCACACCCAGCCTGTGCAGTCGTGGATATTATTGCTAATGTTTAGTATTGTAAAACTCAACCAGGCTAGTAGTATTATTCAAACGATGTTTAGCCCTTAGGTCACATTGAAGATCAATAAGTTCGAGCTGTAAATCGTTAAATGTTAAATGTTATGTTCCGTCTTTTAGATTCCTCCATACTGTACTGTAGCAGTAGGTAAGCAACGTGAAACAGTTACTGAGAATAGGCCTACATACTGCACTCCACTAGATAACTGAGTGGTCGTTTCCCTTTCCTCCACCTATAGCAAGTCTATGTCATTCTGACGTAGGCTATCTTCCTGTCCGTTTCGGCGAGCTGTAAACACAGCTCTCCCGCTCCGAAGGAGCACGCGCGCTCGTTGAGCGCTGTTTGTGCAGGTATGATCTACAGCAAAGATGACGCCAAAGAGACCTAGGAAAACCATCAGACTTATTTCCTTGGTATTAACTTCACCAGAGAACATTTCCCTTCTGACAGCCAAGACGGCCGAAACTAAGAAGAGAATCGGCAGTGTTCAAAAGAAGGCGGATGTAAAAAAGAAGAAACAGAGTGTTAACATTATCTGCGATTAAAGTGAAGAAGATGAAGAGACCGAAGAGCAAAGCGACGGAGATGAAACAGAATCGATCTGCAAAATGTTATGTTTTATTTAACGACGCTCGCAACTGCAGAGGTTATATCAGCGTCGCCGGATGTGCCGGAATTTTGTCCCACAGGAGTTCTTTTACATGCCAGTAAATCTACTGACATGAGCCTGTCACATTTAAGCACACTTAAATGCCATCGACCTGCCCGGGATCGAACCCGCAACCTTGGGCATAGAAGGCCAGCGCTATACCAACTTGCCAACCAGGTGAATCGATCTGCAACTTCTGCAAAATGTCATACATCGATGACAGAAATAGTAATGCAGGTGATTGGATTCAATGCCATAAATGTAAACTGTGGGACCACGAACGCTGTGTTAATGCTTTTGGACGTAAAAAAGTTCGTATGTGGAATATGTAGGCCTATGTGGAAAGAATGATTTTTTTTTCTGACACGATTTACCCCAATACTGATCCATATTACCCCGTATCATTGGGGAAAATCGGATCATAACAGACTTATGTTTAACATTTATTATGAGTTTGGAGATCATTATGCAGTCTGTTTGAGCACCTCTTAGATACTTCAATATATGTATTGGTTTTATAGTTCGTTTAATAAAATTTCTTTTTACCTAAATAAATCAAGTTTTTTTTTTTAAATTGACTCAATTTCCCACGGTCTACCCTACGTACTTAGCTCTATTGATTAAGATATAACGATTGAGAAGGGAAGATTTCTGCGAGTACTTCGATTCATTTAATTTTGTGCGAGATCGTGCGTATTTGCTTGTTTTCCGCACAGAACCAATACGCGGTAAGTGTGAAGTACCACATTCAGTATTCCCAACGTAACACACATAACAATTTCCCTCTTCTTACCGCTTAAGCGCCACATTCATTTTACTGCTTTAGGCTTTTAACATATTATTTTTAGAGACGTTTAACATAGTAATAATTATAAATTAAAAATTTACCACTGCAATTTCACCTAAATTGCAATGTTAATTATTGTTTTTAAATATTTGCAAAAATTAAGTAAAGTCTACTACTCCACGAAACTTATTGCATTCCTGATACAAGTAACATTAAGGAAGCCGTGAAAAAATCAACGAGATTCCAGATGCCGATGTTATTACTGCAATATGTTATATAAATAATATTGTTAAAATATTAAAATGAAAAATAAATCATTACATAACCTTACCGTTTGTTTTAAGTTCGCATTTATAGACTGGGGGAAAAAAAAGGCAGACGTATATCACGGCCTGCTGGAGTATAGTAAACATAGAAAACATTTTATAGCAACAATGTTGAAGAAAGATATTTTGGTGTTCCGAAGTTGGCGTCATTAAACAGAAACCAACATGGAGATTTCATTGCAACTAATTAGAAATTCGTCTTTCAGGTATGTAATAAACGATCTTCGCACAAAATAATGTACGATACACGAGCAGTATGTTTGTTTTCATGTTCTCGGAAATTAAAAAGCTCAACTACGTTTCGCTTTTTCAATCTCTTCCTCGAACATGAAAACGTCAACATACCGCTCTTGTAACGTATATTACTATTACCGTCACTCCAATTTCTTCTTTATTGTCCACACCTGTGGAGAAACGGTCAGCGCGTCTGGTCGCGAAACCAGGTGGCCCGGGTTCGATTCCTGGTCGAGACAAGTTACCTGGTAGAGGTTTTTCCGGGGTTTTCCCTCAACCCAATATGAGCAATGCTGGGTAACTTTCGGTGCTGGACCCCGGACTAATTTCACCGGTATTATCACCATCTCATTCATATGCTAAATAACCTAAGCTGTTGATAAAGCGTCGTAAAATAACCTACTAAAATAAAAAATATATACTCTGGTACATTGTACGATGTAAAATAAGATTTCTTACTTTACGCTTGAAAGCATTTAAGGTCGGACAGCCCCTAGCATCTGTAGGTAATGAATTCCAAGAACGGATTGTGTCTATTGTAAAAGCTGAAGAATACGCGGCTGTTCTGTGGAAAAGACTAACAACAGAGTGTGATAGAAATTACGTAATACACACCCGTAGCAGTAATACGCAATGTCCTCTTAAAACATTAATTATTTATGAAACAAATTAACGTTTTATATTTTTCATTGACAAAATGTGATCTTGCGATTTATTTATATTTGCTGCAATATGAAAAATATGAGAGAAGACGATCGTGCAAAGAGATCACACACATTACGTCACTGTTAAGCGATTATGACTGGATCTAGGAAATAATAAAATCTCGACTGAGTCTCGTTTCTTGTTACTTGTCGTCCTTTATGTTATGTCGGACTTAACAATATATTATTTGAATATACTGTAAGATTTACAGGAATTGGATGATTGGACAGTTTCGATGAAGTTAAAAAAAGTCGTATGAAATAATTGCTATGAATATGCGCGTTTACTTTTTCTCAAAGGAAATTATTGCATACCTCAGAAATAATATTGAAGCTTTCGCGAAAGGTAATGCCTTTAAGCTTACAAAAAGATGTTCCGATTACAAGATAGATAACATGTATTCCAGGGAATGCTACGCATTGAACAAATCCTTTGTCTGTAAAACCGCTTGAACTACTTTACATTTCACATTTATAATTGAGTAAGCAATCTATTTTTAGAGGGCGCAGTTATACTGTATGAATCGATTTGGAACTTGAAAAAGTAAAAACTTGGCTACACACCACTTGTTCAATATTCATGTTTCTGTAAATCAGACGCCAATAAATTGAAACATTTAACAATTTCAACTAGAATATCAGTTTGATGATTACACAGACTACAAACTTGAAATGGATAACTACTTCAGATCTGCCTACGAATCTAATATTAGATACCCAGTGAAGGTTGTTGCTAGTTTCTTACCCCGCATTCAGGTATACCACATTCGTGAGCTTTGCCGTTTCTATTCTCTTGTCAATTTTTATGTTGTAAAAGACGGGCTATATGACGCGATAATGATGAGTTTAGAGCTTAATTAGTAAAAGGTTAGTGTATCTCAAAACAGATGTTTATTTATTCAACATAATCACCATTTAACTCTATACAAAGTGAACCTTAAGTAATGTTATTAATTTCAGTGGGTTATTCTTTGAGATATTTCGGACAAAAAAGTTTAATACAGTTTTGCTTCCTTTTCGAGATAAAAATTGTTTTATGTCATACATTTCATAGTGTGTTTTGGGAAAGTGATTGATTGAATTTCCAATATGTTCAGTCAATTTAAGAGAGCAGCGTATTGGGATAATAAACGATTGAAAGAATTTTAGTTTCGTCCTTTAAATGAGCAGAAATTTGATTCGACCAAATGTAACATTGTACAATTATTTTACAGAAGGAAAAGCTACATTTGTTGGGATCAAATTTCTGCACATCTAAAGGACAAAACTCCGACGCCCTGCAAACGCTGAAGTGTCGACTGAACGAGAACTAGCTAAATCGCTTTCTGGCACCCGAAAACGGTAGATTCACCCCATTTCATCAAAATCCTTATACCTATTTTCACGATAAAGTAAATAGACCATTCGTTCTCTCGTAAAACCACCTTGTGCGTGAGGGAAAGAAGAAAGTGGACTGGGAAACTGCCTTTCCTTGCTTTGCTGTTTGATAAGAGTCGTTCTGAAGATAGCGATTTTACATTAAGATGGGAGAAAATTCTTTATTTAAATGTTATTTTGGACTGCAGGACCTGTTTGTAATCGATAACGTTTGAAATTAATGAACAATGATGAAGTGAGAAGAACTTGAAGGAAGTGCACACTGACTCAATTCTGTCTACGAAATGACATACTTTTTCACTACACATTTTATACGTTTCTAATACATAGACCTACATAAATACACAGTGTTCTGCAAAATGGCAGGTCTTTCACTGCAAACCTAGAATTCTCCAATCTTTCCTATTTTCTTCCTTTCTCTTAGTCTCCGCATATGATCCATATATCTTAATGTCGTCCATCATCTGATCTAACTCTTCTCCCGTTCACCATTCCTTCCAGTGCATCTTTTAGTAGACAGTTTCTTCTCAGCCAATGACCCAACCAATTCCTTTTTCTCTTCCTGATCAGTTTCAGCATCATTCTTTCTTCACTCACTCTTTTCAACCCAGCTTCGTTTCTTATTCTGTCTGTCCATTTCACACTCTCCATTTTTCTCCATATCCACATTAAAATTCTTCCAGTCGCTTCTCTTCACTTCATCGTAATGTCCATGTTTACGCCCTATACATTGCCGTATGCCATACAAAGCACTTCACCAGTCTCTTCCTTAGTTCCTTTTTCAGAGATCCTCCTTTTTCCATTAAAAGTTTCCTTTGCCATTGCTGTCCTCCTTTTGACTTCCTGGCAGCAGCTCATGTTACTGCTTATAGTACACATCAAGTATTTGAAGCTGTCCACTTGCTCTACTGCCTCAGTTCGATAACCATGGTCTTCATCTAGTTTGCATATCTTCATCCCATACTGCTCACAACTGTCCTTTAGCTCCAGTAGCATATCCCTTAGTAATGTCTCCTCTTCTGCTAACAATTCCATATCATCAACAAATCTTATGCACTTTATTCTTCTTTCTCCTACTATCACTCCTCCCTTCCAAATCCTCCAAGTAGATATTGAACAAGGTACGTGATAGAAGGCATCCTTGTCGTACTTCTCTCCCTATCTCACTTCCTTCTGATATTTCCTCTCTTTTTGTTATTTAACGACGCCGTATCAAATACAAGGTTATTTACCATCTGTAGACTGGTGATGACGAGATGAATCCGATTGCGATTACCTGACATTCGGCTTACAATTTGAGAAAACCTAGAAATTAAATCCAAAGTATGATATCTACCTAACTACATTCGGAACCAGTTTCGGATCAGGAGCTGCACTCGTTGTGCCGGAGATACGCGATGACGTTAGCAGTAAAAAGTCAGCTATTTGGCGACGCAGTATTACAAGGTTGATAGGTTATGTTTTTAACGTGTATCACTGCTTGGAAATGTTTTCCAAATTAAAACTGTGGTCGTGTAAACAAGAAGTGAAGAGAGTCTCAAAAGAGTGTACGTCCCCTACAAGGAAATGTTTACACTAGCCGTCGTATCAGTGTGTAAGAGAAGTTGCCTATACAACTGGGCGCTAAGGAATTTGTCGCATTTTAAATGAAGTAGAGTGAATTTAGGTCGATTTTTAAATTCGATAGTCACCTCTGCTGAGATGTGAATGTATTGTCTGTAGTCGAATGTTGGCACTGACCCTTCGTGGGCTGTTGCACTACGGAATTTTCTTTCTTTCACATTGTAGAAATTGTGTACCATCACAGACTTTACGCTGGTGAAGTGAGTTGTCAATAGCAATGTGTAAGTAACCGATGATTATATTGTATTGTACTTATTTATATTCCATAGTATTCGTACATTGTTTCACAGCTAGAATATGAAACGTGTAAAAATAATAGCACTACAAAGTCTTAATTATAGTCACAGTCTAGGTGAAATACATATAGAAGGGTTTTACAATATAACACTACAACACAAGGAGTTAGTATCGATACTTAATACAAGGCAACGTGTTTTTTGGTCTCAGTTCATTATGCATGCTAATACCATTTTTTATAAAGCGAAAATTATCAGAAAAATTTGGGCTACAGTTTTAATATTAGTATAGATACTCAACGTAAATATATGAAAGTGACAAAATAATTACGCATAGGGAATAAAAAGAACAAAATAAGGACGTAGATTGAAAACATGGTCTAAAAATAAAAAATAGCCTCAAATGGCAAAAAATAATAAATATGCATTTGTGTTATCCGGGGGTCATGATCAGGATTTCAGTACTAGTTACCAATGTCTGTGATGCTTCAATTAATAGATGACATACCATCAAAATCCGGGCCTGGTTATCACCTATGTCTAACTTCCATGTAACAGATTTGGCGCTGACATCATTTTGCAGAATATTAATTTACAGATAGTGTCTTTACATTTTTTAAATAAATGTTTCCACTTTTCTAGTTAGTCTAAATATATAATTTGAACTGGTAATGGAAATTACGTGAAAAAACGGCTGAACGGATTTTAATAAATGACCCCTCATTTTGAAGCTTGGAACCGAAAGTTTTTCAGAAAAATAGTAATTTTTAGTAATATGTCAATTTTCCTACATCATTTTCCTATTTTCCAAAATCCATCTGTCGTCAGTTTTGAGAAATAGGTAATGGCCCATTCAGAATAAAACAAAACAAAACACAGACACATTACAATAAACAATATCATACGAAGGCTATGGCCTGCAGGATTGCTAACCAAGACTTACTAAAAAGAAGATTCTCTGGTGTGTAATTTTCTGAGTACAGCTGTCTATGTATTAGATATTAAAAACTACAAAACTTAAGAATGTTTGATGACATTATTACCATTAAAAATGAAATATTATTATAATGAGTGCCATGATGTAATTGTCACCAATTTTACAGATTAATGCTTTATTGATGATATGAAAGTGAAATCTTTTGGGGTTATGTAAGTAGGCGTAGAGAATATCTGAAGTTAGATTTTCATTTCTATAATATTTACTGAGTGACGGCTATGTAGTAGTCTATACAAAACTTACGTAAGATAACAATATTGTTTTTAAAGTGAAATATTTTTATAGTTATTAGTCAAGTGGTATGGGTCTTTTCCATATATTTAATGGCGGTATGGGCGGTATGGTATAGATATTTAAAGCTGAAAGTTAGAATTTATAAAACAGTTATGCTACCGGTTGTTCTTTATGATTGTGAAACTTGGATTTTCACTTTGAGAGAGGAACAGAGATTAAGGGTGTTCGAAAATTAGATGCTTAGGAAAAGGGATGAAGTCATAGGAGAATGGAGAAAGTTACACAACGCAGAACTACACGCATTGTATTCTTCACCTGACATAATTAGGAACATTAAATCCAGACGTTTGAGATGAGCAGGGCATGTAGCACGTATGGGTTAATCTAGAAATGGTGTAGAGTGTTAGTTGGAAGACCTGAAGGGAAAAGCCTTGAGGGAGGCAGACGTAGATGGGAGGGTAATATTAAAATCGATTTGAGAAACGAGGGATATGATGGTAGAGACTGGATTAATCTTGCTTAGGATAGGGACTTCCAAAATGTCTGATATTCTTCATTGGAAATAAATTTGAAAAATGTTAATTTGAATTCTAATGAACTTAGTTTGTAGCATTTGCTGCACAAGCCACTAGTTCGTTTAGAATTACATGATGTGTGTAAATATCTAAACCTATTAAACTGTCCTAAGAATTTTAGATTTAATATTTTGTGCATCAAAGGAAACAATATTAGCATATTATTTCCTTGTTATTTTATTAAGTTAGTACCGATGTTACTTCTTGTAGATTTCTAAAGTTGACTATATAACATTCTTGGCTAATGTGAGAATAGAAATTCAAAATTTGTATCCATTGCTCAGTAATTTCATTAGAAGTAGCGGTGACATACTCCAGTCTTGTCTTACTCCTAAATTTATTAGTTAGTGTTGTCAAAATTTATCTATATATTTTAGAATTTTTATACATATGCTGCAGTACTTACATAAAATGAAACAGAATGCTTCGTTTACTATAATTTTTCCCAAAGCACATATCTATATACTTTATCAAATTCTTTCATGTAACTAACAAATAAAACATTTTTCTCTATTAAACCATATATTTTCTATGATCTGTTGAAGTATAAAATGATTTATGAAATAGCTATACGCATATCGTAATAATTACTTTTTATTTGTGAAAGTTCACATTTAAAACTAACATAAATATGTCAGTTATACAACTAACTTATAGTCATTGCCTTTTTTATAGTTTACACTTATTGAAGACCTAGACGAGAATATCCATAGAATTCACATCAGTATAGCCTATAATATTCTGTAAGCTGTGCTTCTTTTTTGTTTGCATATGTTTTATTTAAGTATTCTCTGAGAAAAATAGCCACGATTTCTTCTTCTGGAGTAGAAAACTAAATTACAGTGTAAATTTTTCCATGAAAATGTTTCGAAACTTTTAGAACACCCGGTATAAAGTTAAAAAAATTGAGATTAACTATTAGGACAAGGCTCCTTTTTAAGTAACTGATTATAGATTTAATGCAGAAATGAATTCTAATTCTAGTCGCAAGCAGAAGTTAACTTATCTAATAAAACATTCGAGAAAATAAATTAAGTTAGAAACAATTGTAATATTAGCAAATACATAATTTTGTTCAATTCGACACGGAGACAAATCATTCAAGATGTCATATTACTATCATAATACGTATTTTAGTCAACTGACTTGGGAGTGTTTTTCGTGAAAATCGAATAGGACTGCCTATTCCTTGAAATCGCCAGGGCGCACATTTCAACGCGTCCACAAAGTACCATAACAAGAAACGACACATAATTTCCGAAACAGCCGGTACAAATGGACAGTAGGACCGACACCCATGAAGAAAAAGAAAAGCCAGGACGAATTTTTGTTGCAAGTGGATCAATTCTATTTGAAAATATTATGTTCCAGCCCACTGATGACGTGGGCTTGTTGCCACCAATCAAGTCACGCCTCGGCTCGGCCTGTGACGCAGGTTGAGGCCCGGTGACGTCATGGCTGTGACGCCAGCACTGACGTCTGCAGCACACGAGTGCGTCAATACGCAGAGCACTAAGGCTAATGGCGTCCAAACGACTCATCATGGCTTCCAAATGTTCATCTGATGCGTCGGCTTTCATTTTGGTCCTAGTTATTTTTTTCCATGTCTTACTTAGGTTGGTAACTGAGGTACAAGGTGTTTTCCTGGAGGAGTGGTGGGGGGTTCAAATGTTGCTCGGACGTATCGCTATTTCCGCATCCCGAAAATAACTTTTACTTCTATTAAAGTTACTTCGCTAATCTCGATTACTTATAAGTTCATCTGTTTATTATTTTCTTTAATTTTTTCGTATCTCTGAGGAGTGTCTGTTTCTATAGAAATCGATTTTTCTTGCTTACAAACGGCTAGTGAAGGATTTGGAATTTTTCATCTGTTTTTCTGGCCGTCTGTGAGTACTTAGTTTTATCTGAGTGTCGTCAACTGTCTCACCTGACTATGCAACGGTCTATATTTGTGTCAATTTTATGAGGCAATTTATCAGGAAAATTTTAGAATGAAATTTAAAAAAAATATATTTGAATAATATTAACCATCTGTGTGTTCATTTTTAGCAAGGAACGTAAGAAAAAATTAAGAAGTATTTGAAATGTTCTCTTTTATAGAAAAATAATCCGCAGTAATAATATGCACGACTAACACTTTCAAGATTCTTATTTAAAATTCTATATACGAATATTTACTTAAGAATTATGTTGTATATTTAATCATATTCACATTAAATTTAGGTAATAAATTGATGGACAATCTTATTTTAATAAATTTCCTTCAAATAAAAATACTTACTTAGAAATGGCTTTTAAGGAACCCGGAGGTTCATTGCCGCCCTCACATAAGCCCGCCATCGCATCGGTCCCTATCCTGTGCAAGATTAATTGAAATCTCTATCATCATATCCCACCTCCCTCAAATCCATTTTAATATTATCCTCCCATCTACGTCTCGGCCTCCCTAAAGGTCTTTTTCCCTCCGGTCTCCCAACTAACACTCTACATGCATTTCTGGATTCGCCCATATGTGCTACATGCCCTGCCCATCTCAAACGTCTGGATTTAATGTTCCTAATTATGTCAGGTGAAGAATACAATGCGTGCAGTTCTGTGTTGTGTAACTTTCTCCATTCTCCTGTAATTTCATGCCGCTTCAATATAAAAATATTAGGCAAAATATTAAAGTCTTAAATTTATACAACTTATTTATTTATTTACTTATTTATTTATTTATTTATTTATTTATTTAATATGGCGGAGTTAAGGCCAAATTTTCTTAAAATGTACTTATTTAAAGTATAACTATAGAAACACGAAGTTTCGAAGGTTGAATTTGCTTTCTCTATAATACGAGGAGGCAGTTACAACTGGATATTTGAAATAAGATTCCTCTTTTAGTAAATATATTACTCCATCGAAAAATCTTCTATACGTAGAATTTCTCGTACCCGTTTTGCGACAACTAAAATAATAATAATAGTAATAATAATAATAATGGTAATGATAATGATAATGATAATGATAATGATGATGATGATAATGATGATGATGATAATGATAATGATAATAATAATAATTATTTATTTAATCTTGCCAGTAGGCCTTCCCTTCCGCCCAGCCAGACTCTATACTAAGGCAAAGTTCTTATTTATATTATCCCTCATCCTGTTTAATAAATTACTGCGTAAAATGTATTATGAAACACAAAGGCCATGTGAATTGTATTTTGCTGAGTGTACAAAAAGTATTGTGGCGTAGAAATGTAATTTCTTACCTGCCTCCTTACGAGCGTAGAAACGTAAATATAGGTGATGTAGAACGTCATTAATTCGGATGTACTTCATTCGAAAGAGTGGGTGAAGAATGAATGAAGCTGATCATGAAAAGAAAAAGGAATTGCCTGGGTCACTGGGTAAAAAGATACTGCCTACTGAAGGATGCACTGGAAGAAATGATGAACGGGAGAAAAGTTCGGGCCAGAAGAAGATAGCAGATGATAGACAACATTAAGATACATGGATCATATGAGGAGACAAAGAGGAGGGCATAAAATAGGAAAGATTGGAGAATGCTAGGTTTGCAGTGAAAGACCTGTACTTGGGCAGGACACTATGTATGTATATTTTATTAAGAATACGGTCGAGTAGGCCCCAAAATTTTAAAATGTACGAAATAGAACAACGCAACTTTCCATATAAGAAGGAAACAGAAAAAAGAAGAGAAGGATGAAGCAGAGAATATGGAAGAAGGAGAAGAATACGGCAATAAGGGGAAAAGAGATACGGAAAAGAACGAACGGAATAATGAGTAGAAAGAAGAAAGAGGAAAGAATGGAAAGAAAGAAGAGAGGAAATGCAAGGAGAGAAAGCGAGAAAAAAAATAGAAAAAACTGGAAGAAAGGAGAGAAAGAAGAGAAAATAGAATGGAAAAGAAGAGATGAAGAGAAAGGCAAGGAAAAAGAGAAAGGAGGATGGTAAACAAGGAAGAAGAGGAGGAGTGGAGGAAGAAGAGGTTAATAACAATAGACGAAGGGAGGAGAACATGATGGGGGGGAAAAAGAGAGAGAATGGAAAGTGGTGGGAAAGAGCGGAAAGAGGTAAAGAAGACGGAAAAATACGGGAAAAGTGGCAGAATTGCGAGGAGACTAGAAGAAAATGGCAGGAGGAGGAGAAGAATAAACGGCGAGGAGGAGATGTTTAAGGAAGTAAAAGAGAGGGGGGAAAAAGGAGGTTAGTATAAACATGGGAAAAGGAACAGGAGAGAAAAGATTAGGATGAGGAATAGAAAGGACATTGATGAATTGGAAGAGGAATTTGTAGAAGCTGAAGACGAGGGAAAGCTGTAGAATAAACGGCGTAGAAAAGAAACGCTATGAAGAGGAAGAGGATAGAATGTGAAAGCAGGCAAAACAAGGAAAGAGAGGTGGTAATATTTGAGATAGTAACGATGATTGTGTGAAGTAGTTCGTCTAATTATAATACAGTTTTAAGAGAAGTCAATCAGAATTATTCCAAGACTATGGTATTAACTTAGGAACTAACAAGTATTATAAATCTTAACTTTCATTTTCTTTTTTAAGCAGAATAGATGACAAAGCTTTCTAGCCGAATAATAGCAGGCATTTCCCGCATTTATTCTGCGTTCAATTTACTCTTAAGTGCCATTTATATTTGTTACTGTTGCTCTTATCCGAGTCATATGTCTTTTTGAACTCTATGAATAAGGTGTACTGTGCCCTTATACTACACAATATAAAGTAACTCAACACAGAGATGATGGATAAACTGATAAACTATGCAAGAGAACCGAATCCTGAAATAAGTGATGACTGACCGCCGAGATGGAGGACGACCAAGGATGTGATGATAAGAAAATGTGAAACCGAAAGAGACTTAATAGTCCAAACCTTACAAACAAGAAGATGATGTGACGATGATGACTATTTAAAAACGATGTTATGCAAATATTGCCTCATAAGTAATGTCGATTTTGGAGCAAATTTTAGTTATGTATTGTGATAAGACATTGATCCAATCTTCAAAGTAAAGTCATTAGATTGCGTGGTACCAGTTTCTGGGTTTTGATGCGAAGGATTCAGTGATACCATTTCAACGGCTTCCAAATCTTAGAAATTTCTTCCATGCTGGAAGAGGCCCATGGATCGAAACAAATGGTAATCTGAAGGACAAGATCAGCGCTATATGCCAGATGTGATAGGAGTTCCATTCTTCCCAACTTCTGGATTTTTTTTCCATGGTTGTTCGAACGATTTGGGGTTTCGAATTGTCCTGTTGTAAGGTAATTCTATTTCGATTAACTAATGCCAGGTATCTCTCTTTCAAAATTTCATGAACTCACTCTAGCTGTTGATAATAGCCTAAAGATCCGCATCGAGTGCACGTCCATCTGGAACGAACTCCTAGTGAATCACATCTTCAAAATTCCACAGACACACATTAATTTGGGACCGGGTCGATTTTAACTATGACTTTCGCAGGCTAACATGGATCGATCTGCTGTTTTGAGGCGTAAGAGTAGCATCACATGTGACGTTTCTCCTGGTATATCTACTATTCGTCGGTTTGCGATAAGTTGACGACAGATATTCATTCTGCGTTGAGCCTGTTCAGATATCAGTTCATGAGGTACGGATCTACAACTTCTGTACGATTTTCTGTACGATGTATTGTATATTTTGAAGCACCAAGTTCTTCTGACAATCTACGAATATGTTTTTGTGGATTTTCTTCCAAAACTCTGCGTGTATCTTCAATATTCCATTAGGTCTTCCAGAACGTTGTAAATATTTAATGTCATCTTCTCCATTATTGAAACGCTAGACCATCATTATGTTACACGCTCACTAACGACACCTTCACCCTCGACTTCACATACTCTTCGAGCCGCGGCAGCAGATTTATAATCTTGTTTCCAGTAGTGCTTTAGAAGTACTCTAATCTCAAACTTTATCACCTTCACTTTATATTCTTTGTATTAACAATTGACGACTGCAATGTTTATAATACGCAATAATAACCATATTGTCCTGTGCATTGCATTTCCAACTTAAGAAAACATTCAAATCTTACAAATCAACAAATTTAAGAAATCGACCATGGTTATGAAACAGCCGAATATAAAAATATATTACTATTTTTTTTAAGAAATTGTAAGCATATTCCTGCAGTATTGTCATTCAAACGTTTGTAAAACTAATATTGTGTTTGTTTGTGGAAAATCATCAAAGCTTCACAAAGAGGGTTTAGAACTAGTAACCGCTGATCCTTGAGGAAGGAGCGAGCACTTGTTTTGTATTAGGTATCCGGAAAGGTAAAGACTGGAATCGCAAAGACAATAAAAATTGCTCTCTGTATAATTATTTGATTCGATAAACAGATAGACTGTACGAACAGAACTACTTTCTCGGTATGAGAGATGCTGAAAAATTGTAATTCGGGGAAAAATCTTATATAGATATATATTTTGTGAAGGTTGTAAATATATTTGACATAACATTTTAATTCTTAATCGAGGTTCTTGAAATTTAGTACGTACCTAAAACTGAAAGAACATTACCTAGGTTTGTTGTAGGTAAATGTTTGAGACTATGAATTTAGTCAAGATTCCAAGTATTGTTAATTACTTACAGACTTTCTTTAAATTTAATACAAGTTGTAGAATCTTGGATCTGATCTGTTTAGTAAACGTACATAGGTAAATTCTAGATGCTACGAATTTCGCAAAGATTCGAAACATCGTTAAGTATCTACACAGGTTCTTTAAATTGCGTACGGAAGACAAAGAATTCCGCAAATATACCAGTGTTGCTATCTATGTACAGAGGTTCTTCAAATTGCATACAAGTTGTAGACCTGTTCAGAGGTTTAATAAACGTAAATAAATTCTAGAGGGTTAACAATTTCAAAAACATTTCAAGTTTTGTTTTCTACTTATAGAGGTTCTGTAAATTTCGCACAAGTTATAGTTGTTTAGAGATTTAGTAAACGAAGATAAAATCTAGAGGTTATCAATTTCAAAAGCATTTCAAGTTTTGTGACTACTTATAGAGGTTCTGTAAATTTCGCACAAGTTATAGTTGTTTAGAGATTTAGTAAACGAAGAAAAAATCTAGAGGTTATCAATTTCAAAAGCATTTCAAGTTTTGTTGACTACTTATAGAGGTTCTGTAAATTTCGCACAAGTTATAGTTATTTAGAGATTTAGTAAACGAAGATAAAATCTAGAGGTTAACAATTTCAAAAACATATCAAGTTTTGTTGTCTACTTATAGAGGTTCTGTAAATTTCGCACAAGTTGTAAATCAGTTTAGAGATTTGGTAAACAGATAAATTCTAGAGACTGTCAATTACATGAATATTCCAAGTTTTGTTGACTACTTATAGAAGTTATATAAATTTCGCACAAGTCATAGATCTGTTTAGAGATTTAATAATGGTATTTAAATTCTAGAGGCTGTGAATTTAGTGAAAATTATAAGTATTGCTAACAACTGACAGAGGTTCTTTTAAATATCTTGCAGGTTGTAGATCTCTTGGAGGTTCAGTGAACGTAGATAAATTCCAGAGGCTAAGAATTTCGCAAAAATTCCAATGCTGATTATCCTCCTATTATGCGAATGTCACGGGTGTAGCTAAGGTGTTAGCGAATTCGACTATTGCTTCAATATTAAATTTGGGTGTGTGTTTGAAATTCGCTCATCTCACTCTAACACCATCTCTCTATCACTTTTTCCACCTGGCCCTAGAAAAGCGCACAGTTGCTAAATTAACCGAGTACCTAGATAAAAAGTAACGGTAGAATCAATAATTCCATTATATATTTATGTAAGCAGGCTTTCTTCTTAAGTTAAATTAAGGAAACAATGTAATTGTTATTATTTGTTACTATCTGTACGTAGGATAGGTACTGCAACACTCAAGCTATTATTGTTAACGAGTGCAAGCGCCTTTATTTGTACCATTATGTGTCTGTAATTTCCAAAATATTTGTCCAACATAGAATCTATTTAAGTACTTGAAAAGCCCATGGTTTCTTATGGTAGATTCTTCTCTTAATATTTAATAACACGCTTTTAAGGGGTTAGGTACAGCTTACAGCATTAAAATTTGTGTAAATATTCAACATTTTTTTTTCTTCATTACAGTATCTTGCACAACAATGAAAATTAGTATGTGTAAAACACTGTCCTTCTGCTATATGAAAAAATATTTTTACGATTAAAAAAATATATTTACATCTTTTTTTTCAAAATTAAGTTCACTGTACAGTGATAAAGCGTTTCCCACATAACTCAAAAACTATCCAACATTCTGTGATGAAATTTTTTGTGTGTATTTATGCATGTCATATCTACGATATGGTGCAAGATCACTTCTCTACCTTTGATAGACTGTCTGATAAAAAATAAATTTATTTTAAAATGGTAAAATATCAATATTTTGTTCTAACACAAAATAAAAAATATATTATTTATTAAAGAATGTAGTTGAAAGAGAATGATATTGTAAACATGAGTTTCAGCAATAAAATAAAAGAGAGCGAACATGAAAAAGTTAACAAGTTAACAAGTTAACAAGTTTATGAGTTATGAGGGAAACGCTTCATCACTGCTCAGTGAACTACCACCATTTTGAATTTTGAAAAAGAAAATAATTTTTTAAATCGTAAAAATATTTTTTTTCATATAGCAGAAGGACAATGTTCTACACATACCAATTTTAATTATTGTACAAGATTCACTAAAGGAGGAAAAAAATGTTGAATATTTCCAAAACTTTTACTGTTGTAAGTTGTACCTAACCCCTTAAACATGAAATTTTGTTACACGTTGTAATATTACAAGAGCAATAAATGTAGAATTGTTATAAAAGTTTACACTTCATAAAGTGTATAGTTTAGAAGTTCTTATTTTGTGATCATTTTGTATTTATGTTTTATTACTCTTTCTTTGCAGTTTTAACCTATCGCAAATTGTTTTCTGTGAGGTTAATTACATGTAGGATGTATCTGTTACTGAACAATTGACAATTGAAGTCGGCGCAGCGCTGGATTTTACTCTCACTTTATGTTTACGCAGTTTTTATCGAATCACCTTTAGCATACGTCAAAAAGAAGTTTGTTGTGAATTGAGTAATGAATAAAATTGCAGTACACTTTGCACCGTTGTTTTCCTTGCAGTCGGCAAGGTTTCTAGACAGCTTATTTTAGCACAATAATATTCTGAAAATGGCACAGAGCAGTTGTATATATTCCGCCCACTCCTGTTTGCACGTGAGTAACAAAGTCTCCCCTGTAATTTAATAATATTTTTCCTCGTATAAATGGAGATCGGAAGTTTTCTTGAATATTTATACCCCGTGAACCGTAGATTGTAATTTCGTCATGTTTCCTGGATTATATTGTGTTTAAGATCGGTTCGACACACTTGGAGAATTGATTCAAAACAGCTTCAAAATAAATTTCATATTATCAAACGTTAAACCGTGAATGCCCAGATATGTGCAAGTTTTATCTAGTGTTGATTTATTCAATTCACAAAAGCTGAATATTCCATAAGAAGTGTATTTATAACTTTAGAAAAAAATTTTCATTTCCTCATTATGTTGAATTCTTTGTAAGTTCATGCATATGTAGTGGAAGTGGAAGTGGGAGTGAAAGAGTAGGTTTTACGACCTTAACTCTGCCAGCTAAAATAAATTATTATTATTATTATTATTATTATTATTAACTCGTGGCTTTTTATATTTAGGCAATATAAAATATCCCCTCGCTGACGACCATGTAATTTGACGACCATTTAATTGTTTGCATTTAATTTCAATGCTGAATAACATAAGCAGTGGAAAACGTTGTTAAATAATAGTTATTTTTATCTTGTAAGTGGCTAAAATTTGCCACTATTTGTGTCATTTCTCACGAACACACTGTATAATGGACTTTTAGCCACGTGTAATATAAAACGTTTTATCTTGTCTTAAGCGATGAACTTACCACTTGTCCCTCTGCCTCCTGTCGGAAAATAAATGTAACTAAATTTCTTGTAAGTACGGAAAATTCCGCTAGGTGGGGGAACCTATGTTTCGACTCCGGAACAATGGGTTAAATGAATGAAATAAGTAATTATTGTGAATATTTTTCTCTTCATATATATAATAATAGTTAATTGTTTAAAATCCTAGCATTATATCAAAACTTACCTCTGATTGAGGTTCTGGCTGATATCTATATATATAATTTGAACTGGTAATTCAAATTACGGGAAAACGGCTGAACGGATTTTAATGAATGACCCCTAATTTTGAAGCTTGGCATCCAAGGATTTTCAGAAAAATAGTAACTTTCAGTGAAGCGTTAGTTGTCCTACATAATTTTCCTATTCTCCAAAATTCATCTTTCGTTAGTTTTGAGAATAATTGCATTTCAGAATAAAACAAAACACACACTACAATAAACAATAGGCCATTACATGAAGGCCATGATCTGCAGGATTGCTGACATATTTAGAGTTCAAATTCAATTAGTTATTAAAAACTTCAAGACTTACTAAAAATAATTTACAGGTCTGATTCTGCGGTGTGTAATTTTCTGAGTACAGTTGTGTATTGGATATGAAAATCTACAAATCTTGATGGTTTGATGACATTATTACCATTAGAAATTAAATATTATTATAGTTAATGTCATGATGTTAATACACACACACACACACACACATATATATAACTTTCGTAAGATGATAATATTGTTATTAAAAATCAAATATTTTTATAGTTAATAATCAAGTGTGGTTGGGTCTTTTTCATATATCTAATGGCGGTGTGGTGTAGATACTTACATGTGTCATACTCTTCAGTATTGGCTCGAGAGAGCGCAAAAATTATAATTCCTAAGGAAAGACGGTATTACTTAAAGGTTAAATAAGAGTCTTACAAAATTTTGTAGTCTCTCGATCATTTCAGCAAGATCTCTTAGCAGGATAAAATGGTTTTATCCTCTACATTTCAAGCTCTACATGCAGCAGCTATACCAAGATGCTATTTTTTAATTTAGAAATCTTCTCACCATTCGTGAGCTGCCACAAGGGACAAAGAGTACTTAACCATATAAATGTTTACAAGTTCATTGAACCATTGATTTTGTTTTGACAATGAAACTCCTACAAGCACATAGCTGCAAATACATTTTGAGATTAGTGTTCGAAAGCATAGCAAATCTGACTTTTTTTTTTTAACTTTCTCCTGCAATCCACAATGACCTGACATAGCTATTACTTTACTCCCACATGAAAAACCCACTGATCGTCCTGACATTGTTACTTGCGTTTTTGGGTTGAAACTCAAAAACTGAAGATGGATAGGTTCAAAAAAGTATTTGGCATAAAGAACCATTCAGAAGGAGTATGTTTCATTATTATGGAAGCAAATACTTTCAAAATGTCTGGTGTTTTTCATTGAAAATAAATCTGAATTTTTTTTATTTGAACGTCTAATGTACTTAGTTTTCAGCATTTGCTGCATAAGCTAATAGTGTATACCTATTATCAGACATTGCATCTCACTTGACGATATGTATCAGAGGAAGGACAATTATTGTCTGTATACATCTCAAGTCTGATTAGTGAAATATGTAACTAATCGGCGATGTATGCATTGGAGGGGGAAAGGAACTGGCCACTCTACCCCATTATCTCCTGGCCTAGTTGCCTCATGAGTGATGCCTTATTAATGTTACTTATGAGCAGAGACCGGAAGTTTAGGCATTATGAATTATTAAAATAGGCAAAAAGCCATATAAGTAGCTAAAATAGGCAATAAAAGGCAATTACACTAGATCCACAACCTTGCACTTTCCACAAAGGGATTTCGGCAGCAAGAAAAGCTTTACATAAGTCGAATGCAAATTGAGATTTTCGACTCGATGTTGCAAGCAAAATAATCTTCTTCCCAGTAGCCTTGGAGAGTGCATTTTTGTGTTTGGTTGTACTGATGTGTTGCGATATGAAATATTTAGCTAGCTACTACAACGTCGCAATGAAAGCTGAAAGAAAAATAACCGTTAAAAATAACGTTAGACCCGCACTCATTGTTGCCTTGTCAGATAAACACAAGCGATAATTAAAACGCTTACTGTTATACATTTTTGCACGGCAGCACTCATTGTTGCAAAGAGAAAATGAATTGACTGAAAGAGAAGAATGAGAGGGGGGGAAATATTAGGGTTTAACAATAGCAGATGACAAATATACTGTAGGTTAGTTGAAGAAATCGACTAAACCCACGTTATTCATGTAAATGGACTGCAGTGCGAACTAATTCATTAACATGTTCAGCAATTATTGAAACAGATCGAACAGGAGCATTTCAAAATTTTTGGATGACTGATGTGCAAGAAAAGCTTATGTCACTACTATTGTAGACTTCAAAGAGGTTAGTCAGAGAAGAAAAACATATTTGGCTGTATGATCTACAAAAAGAGGGAGAACATACTTGTACTAAAACACATTCCGGTCCTTAACACTTTGAGGCTGGGAGAACGAAGTGTTAGATCGTGGATGGACAACATGTTAGCAGATTTTAGACTGCTTTCTGGTCCAGATCAACAAACTGATGAGGCTGATGATACTGAAAGCATGCTTCACTAGAAAGAGTAGAAAAATGAAAACCCCAGTCGATCCAAAATGTCTGTGGACGAATTTTTTCAGTGTTTGCCTAAGATGAAATCACATTATTTTAGATCGATATCTTCGAAGCTTCATCTTGAAACTCTGTGGGAAATTAAGGCAAAACGTTTCAGTGAATTTCAAAATTTCTTCTCTAAGAGCAATAAATAAAAAGCTAATTGGTCAGTGTTTTGTAGATTGATATACAAGTTGAACAATGGTATTTATCAACCTGAAAAGATCAGTGTGAATTATGCATAAAATACAATCTAGGTACTGTTTCATCTGAGGAGTACCAGGCTCACCAGAAGAAAAAGGAATCTTCACGGCTTCAGAAACATTTGGAAAAAGAAAAACCTGTAAATAATGACTCATTCGTCCCTCCTTTTAATCACATTTACCTAATAATTTCATTTTATCATTGATAATAGTTATTATTTCATATTAGATATAGGTAGAAAGTTCAATAAAGTAATTTATTACCAACTATTTTCGTTTGCAAAATGTCGTAAGTGAAAAGCAGTGCATAAATCAATTGCAAATTATCATAAGTTTACAAAAAATAGGAATATGAGGTAGTTACCATTTGAAGAGTCCACTGCAAGAATGATGGATGTCATTTGGAATACATTTTGCAGGAGAAGCAATTGAAAGTTTGAAATGCTTAGCGCTCAAAGCTTAACTGTGATTTTCCGATCATTACTGGACAATGACTATCAGTGTTAATGCCATATAACTCTCTATGTACATTCTATATGTCTTAAGCTATGCATTGACAGTCTTGGTTCATTTTCAACAAGAAAGTGACATCCATCATTCTTGCAGTGGACTCTTCATTTACAAAATGATAACACCTTTTAAAAGATGTATTTTTATGGTAATATTTTCAGTTTCAAAGTAATTGATCTGAAACCAACAAAAATATTCAGTTTTTTCCCTTTCCTGAAAAGTTGGTGATTTTAACATAAGACATTTTGCACGAACATCAACGATATGGATTAACAATTAATGACGTAAGAGAATTGAAATCCTGATGTACTTCAGGGTAACATGTTTGAGTACGATCTGATTCTAGCCGAAAATTGATGTGAAATTCGCGTTGAAGACATTACCATTCCCTCAACAACACCGCAGACATCATCTGCGCAAGGACATTTAGGCTTGCCTAATTCCTCACCTACTGATACTTCCATTGAGGAACTGTTGCCAGTTCCGACTCAGAAGTAGTAACGTCTGAAAACTATACGAAACAGCTGAATAAGACTAAACAACAAAAAGATTTTAAGCCTTCAAACAGATGGAAGCATCTATTGCTAGGCGTGTATGAGAAGGAAGCTAGTTTATCAAGCAATAAAAAAGAAATTATTGTGCCGCGTATAGTGGGTATTACTGCGATGACAATGCTACAGATCTTTAGTTTCACTATTTTGGAGAATACCAAGAATGGTTTCACGAGGCATGAGTGGAAAATGACAAGATGAGAAATTCACATGTGACCAACGCGAATAAGAATATTACAAATTATTTATATTTTAGAAGCAAAATTTATGTTGTAAATGTCGAGTTTTAAAATGTTTCCTATGTTTGTCGTACTATGTCGAAATCTTCCGCATTATGGGTGAAGTCGACACTCCGGCATCGATTTGTATTATTTTAATTACAGAGATATAAAATGATCACATTGGCACCACACATGTGAAATGTTCGAAAAATATTGAAGAGTGCGCGGGAAAAACGATGAATGTCACAGTTTTCTTAAGGTTGATGTCATTATCTAATTCAATGGATCACTGCGAAATTTAATGTTCTTATGAAAAATGGTAAAAAGGAGAATTATCACCACGAATACAGTAATCCTTTACTTTATTTCTTATAGAAACAGCACTACAACTTGCAGTTATAGACTCAATTAGATCATTATCTAATCCTTAACAGAAATATGACATTCATCGTTTTTCCCGCGAACTCTTCAATCCATACATATTAGGGTAAAATATTAGAATAAAAATAGCACAAATTGGTCCCAAAATTAATATTTTTCCTTAACTCTATTAAGTTTTGAGGAAAGGGTTGAGTTTTGGTTATTTAGGTACAACTGTTACATAAAATAAAGGTTCACTATTAAATGAGGGTTCACAACCAGAGTGGACCAAGTCCATCTGGAATAATTTTGAGAAACTGAGTCTTAGTCACGCTTAGCTATCTTCACCTTCCATAGGAAATGCTGCCCTCTGTGGAGTAACAAATGAGTTATGAAGATGGTTTGTTATGGCAATGAATAAAGCTAAGTTTTCTTCATCCGAAATTGTATTAATCCACAAACTGACCACTGGTGGACTTGATCCACTCTAGTTGTGAGCCCCTCAAATATTGTTAAGAGACTAAACGAAGTAGTTTCCTTAGCTATGCTCCGATACTGTGAAAAATTACACATCTTCCAAATAGAACTAAGATTCATATTTCTAATACTAATGTAAAGCTTCTTGTCTATGCAGATGACGTGAATATATTAGGAGAAAATACACAAACGATTAGGGAAAACACGGGAATTTTACTTGAAGCAAGTAAAACGATCGGTTTGGAAGTAAATCCCGAAAAGACAAAGTATATGATTATGTCTCGTGACCAGAATATTGTACGAAATGGAAATATAAAAATTGCAGATTTATCCTTCGAAGAGGTGGAAAAATTCAAATATCTTGGAGCAACAGTAACAAATATAAATGACACTCGGGAGGAAATTAAACGCAGAATAAATATGGGAAATGCCTGTTATTATTCGGTTGAGAAGCTCTTATCATCCAGTCTGCTGTCCAAAAATCTGGAAGTTAGTATTTATAAAACAGTTATATTACCGGTTCTTCTGTATGGTTGTGAAACTTGGATTCTCACTCTGAGAGAGGAACATAGGTTCAGGGTGTTTGAGAATAAGGTGCTTAGGAAAATATTTGGGGCTAAGCGGGATGAAGTTACAGGAGAATGGAAAAAGTTACACAACACAGAACTGCACGCATTATATTCTTCACCTGACATAATTAGGAACTTAAAATCCAGACGTTTGAGATGGGCAGGGCATGTAGCACATATGGGCGAATCCAGAAATGCATATAGAGTGTTAGTTGGGAGACCGGAGGGAAAAAGACCTTTAGGGAGGCCGAGACGTAGATGGGAGGATAATATTAAAATGGATTTGAGGGAGGTGGGGTATGATGATAGAGACTGGATTAATCTTGCACAGGATAGGGACCGATGGCGGGCTTATGTGAGGGCGGCAATGAACCGTCGGGTTCCTTAAAAGCCATTTGTAAGTAAGTAATGTAAAGTAAGTGATATTATACGCATGTGAAACCTGGTCATTGGCTGAAGAAATAGCAACTAGGATAAAGACATTCATAAATCGCTGGCTAAGAAAAATATGTAAAATATTCTTGCCTAATGTTACAGCTAATTCAGAACTCTGAAAAATGACACAACAAACACTAATCCTAGATAAAATTAGGAAAAGAAAGTAGATGTGGGTAGAACTCACTTTCAGGAAGCAACAAAGTAGTGTCGAAAAAATGACGCTCGATTGGAATCCTGAAGGCAACAGAAAACGAGGACGCCCACGAAATACGTGGAGGCGTATAATGGAAAAAGAAGCCAGAGATATGGGATATAATTGGAATACCCTTAAACATGTTGCCCAAAATAGAGTTGGAGAGCGGCTAGTAGTCAAGGCCTTGTGCTCCTGAACAGGAGAGAAAGAATTTATTATTATTATTATTATTATTATTATTATTATTATTATTATTATTATTATTATTATTACTCGAATATGCATCTGTAGTTTGGAACTCGATTACAACTACGGACTCGGCTAAATTAAAAATATACAAAGAAAATTTATATCTTTATGTTCATTCAGATTTCTGCCCATTAATTCCGGGTACAGTTATGAGAGAAAATGTGAATATTTTAATTGTCAAAATCTATATGCTAGACGCCATGAGCTAGATTATCTGTTCTTTTGTAAAGTCCTCAAAAGTGATATACCCTGTGACTCTTTCTTAAACAATATTACCTTACGTATTCCAACAAAAGATATGAGAGCCCACAAACTTTTCTATATTAGAAATTCGAAATTTCTTTCACCAGTCTCCAGATGCATTAAAAATGCCAACATGCATGGCTGCGAATTCGATCCCTTCAATGTATAGACTTAGTTTGCTCTTGGCAACGATGTATCATTTATGTATTCTTTTAGGCATTATACTCAATTATCATTGTCTCATAGTATTCTTAGTTACGTATTTTAAAGTCATCCATTATTTATCCATTCATCGTCATTATTGTAATTAATTGTAATTGTATTTATGTGTAATAATTATTTTGTATTATATTTTTGTTATATTGTTTGTGCTGAACTGTAATTGGCCACTGGCTGTTGTACAGCACATTAAATAAATAAATGAATGAATGAATGAATAAATGAATAAATGAATAAATGAATAAATGAATAAATGAATAAATGAATAAATGAATAAATGAATAAATAAATAAATAAATAATTATTACTGAACAAGATCCTTAAAGGTATCACAACCGGTGAATTTTTCATAATTACTCCTATGGAAGGCGTGAATAGTCACAAGCTTTTCTACAATATTAATTCTAAACCTCTTGCCCTTGTCTCTAGTAGAGATGGGCTATAGTCACTTACTATAATATCAATAGTACTTATCGATAGTTATAACCAGAACTATCGATCGATATTATGGATAGTCATTACAAACTTTTTTTAATTGTATGTTATTACAATGTACCAAAGTACATATGATATTTCAGTGCAGAAATTCTGTGTCATCATATGATGAAAGATGAGTGGAACAGAGAAAAATTCTCTCCGGCACCGGGATTTGAACCCGGGTTTTCAGCTCTACGTGCTGACGCTCTATCCACTAAGCCACACCGGATTCCCATCCCGATGTCGGATCGAATCCTCTCAGTTTAAGTTCCACCTCTTGGGTTCCCTCTAGTGGCCTACCCTCATGCACTGTGTCATATATATATGTATGACAGTGGTACAATGTCCACACATGTGCAGAGGTGCACTCGTTATGAGTGACTAATTGGCCGGGATCCGACGGAATAAGCGCCGTCTTAAATCACTAAGTGATTATTTTTCGCATACCATATAATATTACAATGTACCGAAGTACATATGGTATTTGGTTATGAACTGAATATATATCTGAATTTTTGTCTAAACGCTTGCTGAACTACTGTATTAATTTAATAATATAAACTGAATTGAATCTGGATTACATACTAAAAACACAATATTATAATCTGTCCTTAAAGTCCCAACATTAGCCATCATTGTGTTTTTTTAAACATGTGGCCATTGCTCCAAGGATAGTCTAAGTTTCCCATTAAAATAAGCATTTACACTTTGTTGGGATGCAGACAGCTTTGTCTTTCATTGATTAAGTTTTCAGTTTTGGATAAGTCCTTTCGAGGGAACTGAAGATCCCAGTGAAAACAGGTACTTTCTGACCAAATTACTTACTTGTGAGTGAATGGTGTATGATAAAAGGAACTGATAAGTGGAAAGAAAATACTGGATTTGCTTAGTTAAATATGAAAAAGTGAGTGCGTGTCTGAAATTTGCGTAGTAGTTAAATAGGGATTTAATGTAAAAATTGTAGTTGAGAGTAAGGTTAAGTTTATAAATTATAATCGATGATAACAATCTTCCATAATTTTGTAGATTAATGGAGATCATGAAAACTGGTTGCAGCCAAATCAGAAAGAGATAATCCAATGTCTTAACTCTCATTATAAAGAGACTGTATCCTTTTCGGGCCTAATCTGCCATCTGTGCAAGATACGTAGAACGATTTTATTCTACCCATGATTGCAAAGTGCGATTCAAAAGAATACTTGGAACAAATCGTGAATGAATCTTTACAAACGATTCGTAATGTCTTATTGAATCGCTGAAAAATAATTGTGTTGCTCAGTTCCAGTTTGAAACCCTTATAATATTATGAATGACCTTCCCATTTTTCGATACTATCGATAGTCGCCAAACCCATTGATAGTATTGGAAACAATTTGACTATCGATATTTTCGATAGTTGAAGTCATAACTATCGATAGTGCTATTGACTATCCCCATCACTAGTCTCCAGATGCATTAAAACCATCAACCTGTACAATAAATTTGACACATTACTTTATGAACTTAGAATCTGCATATAGTAGTTGTAAAATATTTACCACAATTATTATTATTATTATTATTATTATTATTATTATTATTATTATTATTATTATTATTATTATTATTGCCAATATTGTTGTATTATTATAGTAACATTTGTGCTAACTTATTATTTATTATTATTTTATTATTGTCACTATTATTAGTCTACTATATTATTATTATTATTATTATTATTATTATTATTATTATTATTATTATTATTATTATGTAGACGTTTGAGATGGGCAGGGCATGTAGCACGTGTGAGCGAATCCAGAAATGCGTATAGAGTATTAGTTGGGAGGCCGGAGGGAATAAGATCTTTGGGGAGGCCGAGACGTATGTGGGAGGATAATATTAAAATGGATTTGAGGGAAGTGGGATATGATGGTAGGTTCTGGATTAATGTTGTTAAGACTAGGGACCGAAGGCAGGCTTATGTGAGGGCGGCAATGAACCTGCGGGATCCTTAAAATCCGTAAGTACCTTATTATTATTATTATTATTATTATTATTATTATTATTATTATTATTATTATTAATATTATAACTATTATTATTAGCCAATGGCTGTTGTCCAGCACATAAATATAAATAAATAAATAACTATTATTTTTATAATATCTATAATAATAATAATAATAATAATAATAATAATAATAATAATTATTATTATTATTATTATTATTATTATTATTATTATTATTATTATTATTATTATTAGCAGCTATTCGCTGATGGCTAGCACATTAAAATCAACGAAAATATAATTACATATTTTTAAATTAAATTAACGATAAATAAATAAATTATTAAAGTTTGAGCCTTTTATATTAGGAAAAAATATTTCAGTAAGCCATCTGTCTTTATATATCAGCGAAAGAGTAAGTGATGTAAACCACAGATCGCCAATAGATCCGTTCACATGACAACAAGAGGGTCACAGATCTCGAAACCATGTGTGTGTGTTCATATCACTTTGTTCTTTCGTTGGACAGACTTTGTGGTGTTTTCTTCTGAAATACTGGACACCATTAGTTTAAATTCAATATGCACAAATGAATTCCTCCGAAATATAAACACATGAATACAATAATTTCATTAACAAGGGAATATGCGATCCTCTCCCTCGCAAACTGCGCACATTGCACATCCCAAGTCTTAGTTTATTCGTTCGCCAGAGAACCATATATACTTAGGGTCACATTGGACTATTGTAAGCCCTACATGCGATGATTGTTCCAGTTCGACGGGTTTTCTGAGTGACATTCATGAATTTGACGCTGGCAGGTGGGCCATCCTGCCCCAGGTCTGACAGCCAAGTCCCAACCCAAGATCAGACCTGATAAATCCTCTACATTTTGTCGTGGCTCCTGCTCCAATAATCAATATCCAAGGGCCGATTTCACCCAGTTCATTTAACTTTGTTACTTAAAGTATTTTTAATTGACACTTAAAGGGACAATGCAATTTCACCAACAATAATTGGGCTTTGAGCTCTCGTTAAACTGCATTTAAGTTAATTGGTCAGTATTTGGCCATTAAAATAATTTATCTTGCATTAACGAAAATCATTTTCATCATGACGAGGAGAATGATGGACCTGATATTTGAAAATGATGATTTCTCACCAAAATGGGCGAGGATAATTTCTGAAATAAATTATTTTAATACAATGGACGAAAAAGATTTGCAAATGCTGTTTAGGCTAAACAAAACATAAGCATTCAATATTTTGAATAGTAAAGAAGGTGATTTAGAATTTCCAAATTACAGTTAAAGACTGTACTTCATAATAAATTATGTATTTATTGAAGATATTTTTCATCAGTTGTCGGCTGCCTAAAATATGGCAACTAAAGTAATATCAATAACAAAAATATCATGTAGGTCTAATATTACACTTGAAGGCATTGGAATAGCGCAAATCTAGGAAGTCTTTCCATTTTGCTTGTTGCATGATATTTCCTTGCCATCTACTTTCATATTATCCCGTTTTTCTTCAATATTGCTGAATACATTGGGATGCTGCTTTCCTTGCATTGAAATCACTTTTATTTCCAACATTTCTTCCTTTCATCTAAAGCCTACCCATCCGTCTTTTTTTTTCGGTGATTTTAATATGCTTTTAGATTGCCTCTGTTTATGATGACGTCGTAATATAACAAATGAACTCACTATAAAAGTCATTGCTTACATTAATGAGGCATACGACCTTCGGAATTATTATTTTACTATGATTCCGAAGGCCGTGATGACTTAATTGGGAATTAAATTAGTTGACTTCATTTTAAATGCACATTAGTTTGGCAAAATGTAAATGAATTAAATATGATTTAACCTCACAGCACGAAAATCATCATGAACGAAATTAGCTGCGAGGGCGAAGTTTTTGTCCCCTACCGTAGCTTGTGCTTCAGAAACAAATATGTATATTACTATGGACTACACACCCCGAAAATCATTATGAACGAAATTAAGTGCGACGGCGAAGTTTTTGCTCCCTATGTTTTACCGCAACTTGTATTCCAGAAACAAATATATTACTATGGACTACATATCTCGAAAATCACCAGGAACGAAATCAGGCGCAAGGAAGAAATTTTGGTCACATACATTTTGCCGTACCTCGTGCTCCATCAACAAATGTCTTAGTATTTATTGTAAACCTGGAAATCCCCATGAACAAAATTAGGCGTCAATAAGAAATTTTAGTCATCCACACTTTTCCGTACCTCGTGCTTCAGTAACGCATATCTTAGTTTGAACTATAGCCTACAATCAGAGAAGTACCTTGAACGAAATTAGACGCGGAGACAATTTCTAGGCCGTCTACGTTTTACCGTAGTTCGTAGTCCAGCAACAAATATCAGAGTATGAACTATACAGCCACGAAATTAGCCTACCATGAACGAAATTAGGTACGAGGAAGAAATTTTGGTCCCTTATATTTTGTCGTAGCTTGTTTCCAGCTATAAATATCTTAGTACTGAATGAATTATACAGCGAGAAAATTACCATGAACGAAATTAGGCGCCAGGAAGAAATTTTAGCCGTCCACATTTTACCAAAGCTTGTGCTTCAGCAAGAAATATCTTACAAGGAGAGGACACGCTCTGTACATCACCGAATGGAATAAGATTGTGTGAGATGAAAGTACAAGACACACTGTTTAAAGTCATACCTGGTATGGGTGGCCAATGACCCCTCGTTTTGAAAATATTGGCTATTGTTTGTGACATACTTTCGTTAGGTGCTCAGTAGGGAAGCATTAGACTGTGTAACAGCGTAGCCCATATGGTTGGGTGCTGAGTTGTTATCCAGGCAACCTGAGTTCGAATCTTAACTGGTCCTATATTTTTTTTTCTTTTAATAATTAATATTGTGATCACAGTTATCTATTTACATATATCATATTTCTCAATGTATTGAACGCTTCATCATGTTTCAAACAAATTAATAATTAACTAACATTGTATTGTAAAGGATAAACAATGAAATATTGCTCACGTAGGTAGGTAAGCTGTATCACTTGTGTCTGTTCTGTTTTTATTCCACTTCATTTTGTGCATGATTCATTATGATAAATGTCATAAAACCACACAAAAAATTCATATTTCCTGCACATACACAGCAAATGAAAGAAGGTTGTCCACAGTCATACACATTTTTCGACACTTCTGCTGCGAAACAGATATCCTTCACATTCACAAACACTTCTCATTCGTTTATTAATTTTGATGCATACCACCCATATTTCAACATGGCTTTGAATATAGGAACTGACAACTGAAAGTGAATTATAATAATAATAATAATAATAATAATAATAATAATAATAATAATAATAATATAATATCAAGTTTCAAAAATGAGAAGGCATTAGGATTCGAACTCAGGTTGCCTAGATAACAGCTCAGCATCCAACCATGAGCTACGCCGTTACACAGTTTAATGCTTCCCTATTAGGCACCTAACGGAAGTATGTGAAAAACAGTAGCTTATATTTCTAAAACGAGGAGTCATTGGCCACCCATACCAGGTATGACTTTAAACAGTACGTCTTATACTTTCATGTCACAAAATCTTATTTAATTCGCTGATATACAGAGCGTGTCCACTCCTTATTAGTATGAATTATATAGTCTGAAAATCACCATAAATGATATTGGTAGTACAAGGAGATTTTGGTCCCCTATATTTTCCGGTAGCAGGTGCTCCAACAACAATACCTTGGTCTGAAAATTATCATGGACGAAATTAAGCGCCATGAAGTCTGGTCAGCGTAATATGTATCTAGTCACCTATGTATGTAATAGAGGGGGAAAGAAACTGGCCACCCTACCCCATTATCTCCTGGCTTAGTTTTCTCATGGGTGATGTCTTATTGGTGTCACTTATGAGGTTCAGACCTGTCTTCGGACAGTTGACTGAACAAAAACGACGATATTTTACCGCCTACATTTAGCCGTAGATTGTGGTCGAGCAACATATTATAGGATGGATGGTAACCTCTGCACCAAAGTGAAACTGGTAATATATCATGATGAGAGATTTGAAAAATCGAAATAAGTTTTTCTCTCAAATTAACCGTTTCAGAAGAAATTGTTACATTTATATGAATTTGTCAAAATCACTGTTGCTGCAGGTTTCAACAAACGTGCTGAAATCATTGCAATCGACCGGAAGAACAACGTTGGCTTTGTTACTGACCCAACATAACTTTTTTGAAAAAGTGACGCACAGAGCAAAGAAGTAGATCATGAAAAAGAGGCACTACTTCAAATACCTGGTAAAAAAATAGAACATACCTGAAAATCACTGGGAGGGCTTGAATTACTGTTTGGAGCATGTGGAACTAGTTCAAAATTTTGTGTAAATTTTTTGCATAGATTTCATATTGATGCATCAAACCCCGAGGATATACATATACGCACATTTAAATGTAAATCACCATTTGTCTAGTTTTATAAATGAATAAGTCAAACTATTTTATTTTAGTGATGGCTGCTATGAAAAAAGAAACTTTACTTTCTTCCTTATTTACTTATTGGCTTTTAAGGAACCCGGAGGTTCATTGCCGCCCTCACATAAGCCAGCCATTGGTCCCTATCTTGAGCAAGATTAATCCAGTCTCTACCATCATATCCCACCGCCCTCAAATCCAATTTAATATTATCTTCCCATCTACGTCTCGGTCCCCCAAAGGTCTTTTTCCCTCCGGCCTCCTAACTAACACTCTATCTGCATTTCTGGATTCGCCCGTACGTTCTACATGCCCTGCCCATCTCAAACGTCTGGATTTTATGTTCCTAATTATGTCAGGTGAAGAATACAATGCGTGCAGCTCTGCGTTGTGTAACTTTCTCCATTCTCCTGTAACCTCATCCCTCTAAGCCCCAAATATTTTCCTAAGAACCTTATTCTCAAACACCCTTGATCTCTGTTCCTCTCTCAAAGTGAGAGTCCAAGTTTCACAGCTATACAGAACAACCGGTATTATAACTGTTTTATAAAATCTAACTTTCAGATTTTTTGACAGCAGACTAGATGACAAAAACTTCTCAACGGAATAATAACACGCATTTCCCATATTTATTCTGTGTTTAATTTCCTGCCGAGTGTCAAAATATTTGTTACTGTTGCTCCAAGATATTTGAATTTTTCCACCTCTTCGAAAGATAAATCTCCAATTTTTATAGTTCCATTTCGTACAATATTCTGGTCACGAGACATAATTATATACTTAGTCTTTTCGGGATTTACTTCCAAACCGATCGCTTTACTTGCTTAAAGTAGAATTTCAAGTAGAATCGTTTGTGGATTTTCTCCTAACATATTCACGTCATCCGCATAGACAAGAAGCTGATGTAATCCGTTCAATTCCAAACCCTCTGTGTTATCCTAAACTTTCCTAATGACATATTCTAGAGCGAAGTTAAAAAGTAAAGGTGATAGTGCATCTCCCTGCTTTAGCCCGCAGTGAATTGGAAAAGCATCAGATAGAAACTGGCCTATACGGACTCTGCTGTAAGTTTCACTAAGACACATTTTAATTAATCGAACTAGTTTCTTGGGAATACCAAATTTAATAAGAATATTATATAAAACTTCACTCTTAACAGAGTCATAGCCTATGCCTTTTTGAAATCTATGAATAACTGATGTACTGTACCCTTATACTCCCATTTTTTTCTCCAATATCTGTCGAATACAAAAAATCCGATCAATAGTCGATCTATTACGCCGAAAACCACACTGATGATCCCCAATAACTAACTTTACTAAGCAGAGATGTTGTATTTTGAATATATACAAAGCAATAATTGATTACGTGGTTGTAACCCGTTCCCTCCCATTCTCACTCCCGAATAGTCTTTTCCCGTGAGTACTTTCTCTTGAATATCAATTTACAAAATCGACGTTCTCGAAGGCAAGTCCCCGAATTTGAGTTTATATTCATTTTGCCGATTGTAATTCCCGAATATGCACAATAGAGACATTTGTTGACAATGACCGCTTGTTGCCAGGAAACGCACAGAAATAATTTTCTCATTTAGTAAGTTATTAATAACGAGACAGATCATTGTGTTGTGAATTAAGAAGTTGTCAAGAATATGACGCATCTAGCTACCATTATACCTCAGGATGTAGAGGGAAGAGGCTCCTATTAGTGGGTTACGTGTAAGTCTATTTGAAGGGAAGGAATGGGAGAGAGAACAAAATTCACAGGGATTACAATAAGGTAAGACACTTCGATTTAACTTCACTTTTTAAGATGAGAATATTACCCGAATTCAGTTCTTCCATAGCTTTTAATACATTACAATAAAAGTATATTATAATGATATACTCTATCATTTTTTCGGAATATGTATGATAAGAACTTTCTTGTGTTAAATTTTAACGTACCTTGTTAACATATTTCGACCTATTTTCGGTCATCTTCGGAACTGGTCGTTGTTGGTCTTGGTGCCTCTTGTTTCTTGTGTGGGTACGTTCGTAGTGTAGAGTCAAAGAGTGTATGTGTTTTGAAATTGAGTTGTGTGTTGAGAATATCGTTGGAGTGTGTTTTCGTGTGTCTGTATATTTCATATTGTTCTAATGTGTTGAGTTTCTGGCTTTTTGGTTGGATGTGCAATATTTCCATGTTTGTGTTGATGTCTCTGTAGGTGTGGTTGGCATTTGTGATGTGTTCTGCATATGTGGATGTGTTTTGTAATTTTGTTATGGCTGTGATGTGTTCTTTGTAACGTGTTTGAAATGATCTGCCTGTCTGTCCTATGTAGAAGTTGTTGCAGGTATTACATTTGAGTTTGTATACGCCTGTGTGGTTGTATTTCAAAACACATACACTCTTTGACTCTACACTACGAACACACCCACACAAGAAACAAGAGGCGCCAAGACCAACAACGACCAGTTCCGAATATGACCCAAAATAGGTCGAAACATGTTAACAAGGTACGTTAAAATTTAACACAAGAAAGTTCTTATCATACATATTCCGAAGTGATAGTGTTAAAAGTTGTGTAATCAAGATGTACCATCATTTTTCTATGGCATTCGGGAATTTGTATTTCGGGAAAACTAAAATTAAAGAAATCGGGAAAATGTACGTTGGGAGTGCAGATTCAGGAAAATTGATTACGGAAAATAGCCTATATTGTTCGGAAATTCGGATTTCGGAAAATGTACTGGAATCGCTATAACCAAATAGTACAGCGTGTGCAAAGGGCCAAACCATGCTTAACTGCACGGACCCGTTCCTGAAAGTCAAGCCACCCAAACAGTAACCCTTGTCATTGGAAAGCTATTCCTTACCGGATTCTCTTTTTCCGAAAATTAGTATAGAAAAAAAATAATATTTAATTTAAAGACACTGTTGTCTACAGAAGAGATATAAAGTTGTCGAGAAGTGGATGATATTATTTCCGTATCCTTCTTCTAATGACAGGATTCTGTTACATGCCGAAAATTACAATACAAGACCCACAGCTTTGCTACCTTCCTGGAGGAAGCCGGCTAAAGATTTTATTGCTCTTTAAAATTCATTATCATCGACTGGATTTGAACCCGCAAACCTAACCTAATCAACCACGATACCATGGACGATAAGTTAAAATGGTGCAAACGTTGAACTATTAGTGATGCATTGAAACATACTTGCAGCTCTAAATCGTGAAGCCTTACTTCACCAATAAATTGATGATGATGATGATGATAAATGACGTTAAGGATATTCTAGAATAAGAAAATATTTGGGGCTAAGAGGGATGAAGTTGCAGGAGAATGGAAAAAGTTACACAACGCAGAATTGCACGCATTATATTTTTCACCTAACATAAGTAAAATTCCCGTGTTTTCCCTAATATTTTGTGAGTTCTCTCCTAACATATTCACGTCATCCGCATAGGAAGGAAGCTGATGTAACTCGTTCAATTCCAAACCCTCTGTGTTATCCTGGACTTTCCTAATGGTATACTCTAGAGCAAAGTTAAAAAGTAAAGGTGATAGTGCATCTCCTTGCTTTAGCCCGCAGTGAATTGGAAAAGCGTCAGACAGGACTTGGCTTAAACGGACTCATCTGTACGTTTCACTGAGACACATTTTAATTAATCGAACTAGTTTCTTGGGAATACCGAATTCAATAAGAATATTGTATAAAACTTCTCTCTTAACCGAGTCATATGCCTTTTTGAAATCTATGAATAACTGATATACTGTACCCTTATAAGTATTCCCATTTTTTTCTCCAATATCTGTCGAATACAAGAAATCTGATCAATAGTCGATCTATTACGACTAAAATGACACTCATGATTTCTAATAATTTCATGTACAGTGCATATTAAAATATTATTATTAATAATATGTTATTATTATTAACTTATTATTATTATTATTATTATTATTATTATTATTATTATTATTATTATTATTATTATTATTATAGTAAGGTCAACTATGGAATCTTATAATGCAGCCTATACGAAATCTGGTTTTACAAATGATCGCCAGGCAGCACGCAAAGCTGTTTATTAAGTTAATGATCGAGGACGGATATCATACTCAATTAATCAATCAACAAGATAAGTAATTCAATAACTAAATAAATAACGAAGTAAAAACTGAAGCACCTGTGCTGCTAATTCATTAACTAAGTAATTAACTAACTGAATAATTGGCATCTGACTAAGGAACTAATTAGTAATTAACAAACTAATTGCACAATAATCTAAGAAGAATCGTCTTCTTCGACATACACTGAAGTTAACGTCTTCAGGAAAATCTTAGCTCGCGTTAAGTAACATGCAACTCGATATCAACAAAATCTGAATAAATGTTCGTTCTGGCAATGCCTTCAAGGATTGGATTCTTCACCATCTACAATCTTATGAGGATTTTTAATCTAGAAAAAACGAATGTTCCAAATAGTATCCTCCAAACCGGAAAGAAATTGTTTCAGAAAACATAGCGCAAACAAATTATAGTGAGGATCACGTAAGAACAGTTCCTAAAAGGCTAATTTGGCCGTCTCTTCAGTGTTGCCAACTAATACCAGATATCACTAAAGAGGGTAAAATGACATGCGATGTACAATAATAATAATAATAATAATAATAATAATAATAATAATAATAATAATAATAATGATGATGATAATATAGAACCCCGATTATCCGTCACCCTATTAACCGATTGGCGGATTATCCGACCGTCTATTTCTCGCTCTTCTTTTTCTTCAGAAATAAATAACTTATATGAAGTGCTGTTTTGTGCAAGCAGGTTCTACATATGTTTTTGCTAGAGTGATATTACAAGCTTTATCGTTACAAAACATTGTCTACTGTTCGAATTGCCGTTCTGTAATATAACTCGTATATAAAATGACTTCCACGGACGATAATAGAAAGCGTATTGTGATAAGTATCGAAAAAAATGGAAATAATTGAATGGTTTGAGAAAGAGAAACTGTGGTTCATCTCGCAGCAGAATGCGAGATTGGAGTTACAACTGCGCGATTTAATAAAAAAACAAGGATACAGTGTAAAAAAAATTATGTAAATCTACAACATGAGACCTCCTTTATTACTATCTTTCCTGAGACAGTCATTACAAAGGGCTTCCTTGTCCCTTAAAAACCCATCGTTGACAACCAGACTCAAATTAGTGAACTTCTGAGCCACTACCTAGCGAGTTAAATACAAGACCATGGAGGAAATAACTAAATCTTTCATGGTACGGATTATCCGATTTTTTTCGATCAACCATTCAGTCCATCCCCTTCATTACCACGGATAATAGAAGTTCTACTGTAATTTATTAACAATAACGATGTCTTGCTTATTTACTTATTCACCACATCTCGCCTTTTTGTTGGGAGGTGTTTTCTAAATGGTTCAATATTTGTCAGAGAGTAGACCTATATTTTCCTCTTGAACTTCCCGCACATTATGTTGGTAATTAGTAGACTAATCTGATCTAATATTAAAATCTATATTCTCTGACAACCTGAAATTCATTGCTTTGACTAAACAGTTTACGATTCACGAGACCTAACCTAAAAATGTATTTTGTTTTATCATGTGAAATGATTAGTACAAACTCCGAAAACCGAATGCTGCTTTGAAATGTATGTTTAAGAATACTAACTCATAATAATTTTACTATTCTATTTATAATTGCTGTCTCTGTGCACATAATTCCTTTTTCATTATCTTCTTTCTTCAGTTCATTATACATATGAACTATAGATTCCTGAAGGTACTCTGAATGGCTCACACTTTCTTTGTTCGAAGAGTCACTGCCATGTTATTTCCTCTCTTTGACATTATTATAATAAAAATCTAAACACGAAAGAAATTAATTAAAATGTGAAATGGCATTTCTATCTATCACCCAAGTGCATGTATCACACCATATGTTATATTTATTTACACTTATCTGACTATAATCTTGAATTGCAACCACAACACAACGTAACACATCAAATAACTATTATCTATTTATATGAATACTGCTATTAATTAATTATTAGTATGCTCATAGAATCAAGTCCGTGTTCTCTGAATTTATAGACTGCATATATATAGAGTCAACCGTATGTAATGCCATTAATTTCAGGGGGTTATTCTTTGAGATATTTCAAACAAAAAAGTTTAATACAATTTTGTTCGTTTTTGCATCCTTTTCGAGCTAAAAATTATTTTATATGAAACACTTCATAGCATGTTTTTGGGGACCCCATTGATTTTATTCCCAATATGCTCAGTCAGTTTAAGAGAGCAGTGTATTATGGTAATGAATGATTGAAAGAATTTTAGTTTTGTCTTTTAAATGTGTAGGCATTTAATTCGAGCAAATGTAACTTCTCGTTCTGAAAATAATTTTACAATGTTACATTTGTTCGGATCAAATTATATTTTTTGTTGTTTCTTATTTTTGAGAATCGACATTTAAATGTGATGTGAAAGCTTCAGTGGTATGTTAAAATTTTCCTATTTTATTTTACATCCTTAAGAACAAATTGTTTCAGTGGATAACAGGCGCTTAATAAATACATTTACAAGGGATTTTAAGTTCTTGGGCATTGAACATTCTCTCCATCCTTCTGTTATAGCTGCCCTACTTTATAACGTCGAACTTGCAAAATTTAGGCTGAATTCTCAACAATCATATAAAGAGTTTTGTTGTATTAATTTCTCTTAACCAAACGTTTTGCAGTGGGTACCTACTAAGTAAGCCGTCTCGTTTTCCAATTCATTTTAATGCACGGAAGAAAAGAAATAACAAAAAAATCGTTTGAATATTCTAGAAGTTGAACGAAATTGCGTTTTTTACTTAAAATAAAGAGCCAGTAATTTTTTTACTACAGGGATACTAAAAACGTATATCTTCGAGAAAATTTCTAACGTGATTTTTAGATACTAGAATATTTAATGAGCTGTATCCACGCCATAACAATACATTTATTTATTTACTTTATTTATTTATTTACTTAATTACTTACTTAGGGGAGAGTCGGGTAGTATCGGACATCGGGTAATATCGGACAGTGAGTTTCTTTCATCTACCACACGATGATAGTACCTGATTGACATGGTTACGTTTCTGTGATGTCGGATAGAGAAACGCAACCATGTCATTCAGGTACTACCATATGGTGGTAGATGAAAGAAACGCACTGTCCGATACTACCCGATATCCGATACTACCCGACTCTCCCCTACCTACTTATTTATTTATTTATTTACTTATTTATTTACTTAATTACTTACTTAATTACTTATTTATTTAGTTATATATTGTACATTTATATATATATATATTTATTTATATTGTGATCAACATTTATACCAGTTACGGTGTACCACCACATTTCTATATACAGGTTCCACTATAACTTTTTATTACATTTTCCTGCAACTAATATAAAATCCCAACAGTCTGTTTAACTAATAACTCTTCTAATCGCGCCATTAACTTAACTCCAAACAGTCACTTTCTCCTTACTGATCTCAACCATCTGTTAGTTCATCTCCCAGATCACACTTTTCTCACGTTTCTACCTGCATTCTATTCTTACTAACATAACTTTATAGTCTTCCTACATCTCATCTTACTCGTCCTACTTTAGCTTTTTACATTTTATACTTTTCACGTCATTGGATCACTTTACTATTTTTCATACAATATATTCTATTGTTCATTATTGCTTCTTCAAAATATCGTTTTTAAGTGTTAATAACACTGAACAACAAGAATTTTACTTCGACTTAAAACAATGTGTCCCTTATGGTTTGTTGCGCGCTGAATTCGAAAATGCATCTCTTTTCTTTGTATCACGTAAGGTTTTTAAGATATACCATGATTTCGCTTTTCGACAAGCGCTCTCCCAGGAAAAGTCTGACGCGAGTTCGAGGTTGTAAACCAAAACAGAATCTAATGCATTTTATGAGTTCAAGATCTATTTCCGGTTTCTTATGGGTTTTGGCAAGTTCTTTTGTGCTTGTAGTAAATAAACAGATATTGGTTCCTTCTATCCATTAAATTCATAACAGTTCAATGTGAGGTTTACAGAATGAACAAACAAGGGTGTGGTTTTTAGTATTTA
This sequence comes from Periplaneta americana, assembly GCF_040183065.1. Lineage (NCBI taxonomy): Eukaryota > Metazoa > Arthropoda > Insecta > Blattodea > Blattidae > Periplaneta > Periplaneta americana. The sequence continues at coordinate 197,943,966 of NC_091118.1, read as the reverse complement.
GAAGAAAAGTTTACCAGTTTGAGTGAAGGCAAATTAAAGGACATTTTCATCGGTTCACAAATTCGCAAAGTTATGGCTGACTCTTTGTTTGAGGAAAGACTTTCCGTTACAGAAAAAACGGCATGGCGCGCTTTCAAAGATGTTTGCTCAAATTTCCTTGGAAATTCTAGGGCGGACAACTACATCGAATTTGTGGAAACCATGTTAGTGCATATGAGAAAATGGAGTGTAATATGTCTCTCAAAATACCTTTACACATTCTCATTTGGATTTCTTCCCTCCTAACTTTGGAACGGTAAACTACGAGCATATTACATCAATAAATATCTGAAATGGAAAGACAATATAAAGGAAGATCATCATCCAGCATGCTTATAGACTATTGTTCGTTTCTCGTAAACGACAGTTCCGGGTCTACTTAAAAACGGAAGTCATCCAGAAAAATCTTTTAAATAGTAATTTTAAATTCCGAGATTTTTCTCATTATACAGTTGAAATATTTTTATTGTTGTTGTGTTTTTTGTGTTTTAAACTATGTAACATCATTTTTGTATCTAGTAGACATTTTTCAAATATTATAAGTAATTTTTAATCCCTAGTCCGTTATATATTATATATCATATATACTTCGGTACATTGAAATAATATATGATATGCGTAAATCACGAAGTGATTTAAGACGGCGCTTATTCCGTCGGATCCCGGCCAACTAGTCACTCATAACGAGTGCACCTCAGCACATGTGTGGACTTCGGTCCTATGTTCATAGACATCTATGACGTAGTGCAGAGGGCGACCACTAGAGGGAACCCAAGAGTTGGAACTCAATCAGAGACAATTCTGTCCGACGCCGGGGTTGTATCCGGTGTGGCTTAGTGGATAAAGCATCAACACGTAGAGCTGAAAAACCTGGTTCAAATCCCGGCGCCGGAGAAAATTTTTCTCCGTTCCATTACTCTTTCATCGTATGATGACGCAGAATATCTGCATGGAAATATCATATGTACTTCGGTACATTGAAATAATATAAATTAATAAAGGTTAGAAAGTCTTTATATTATCTTTCATCGTAAAATAGAGGCTGTAAGGGACTGGAAAATCTTTGTACCTTTCGATGATTTTAGAATTTAGAGAATATCTATAATTCGGAATAATTTACTGGAGAACTCGGTAATCTGTTTGCTAGTGAATATACTAACCTAAATCCAAAACCATAGTTACAATCAATAAAGGAACACAATCAACGCATTGCACTGCATAAAGATACTTATAATATATATTTGAAAAAGTAAGTTTTGGGAGGACTATGGTTTATAAAAATGGTCTTGGAAAAGAAAGAGAATTGGAAGAAGTGAAATGTTGGAAAATTGGAATGAGTAAAGTGAATTGGGGAAAGTATAGTTGCATGTTAAGTTGTTTACTACGAGCTAACATACAATTTAAAAACATGAACAGAAAAAAATTAGGGTTGTGTGTCCAAGTTTTTTTCATATCACAACAGTCTTGTCTCTTAAAATCCTTCTATGTCTTTGGGACAAACGGTCGTCGCGGTCATCGAAATCCTGGAATATCTGGATTTTTATTTGAATTTAAATAATGTACTCGGTCATTCATTTTTACTAGCCTATACAATTTTAACAACACAATGCTTGTCTGATTTCAGATGCAGAACTGGAAGATATATTCTACTGCGTCAGATAATGTTTCTTCAGACATGTGAGTGAAATAAATACCTTCTGTTGTACTCAATATGCAGTGTCATAATTCTTTTTATGAATTTTCACATTGATGGACGTCGTTTCTAACAAATTTATAATGAAGTACATAGATAATGAAAAAATTAGAAATTAACTAAAAGTCACTCCAGTTTCACTTATAAAATCCAAGAATTGAAAGATAGCTGATTCGCCCATGTCCAACGGACAAGAATTTCTCCCAAGAATAATGAAATATTACACTGGGTAACAAATTTTGAACAACTTTTTGTTTCTTCTGATTTTTTGATTTCATACCAATAAATCACACACGCTGAGTTCAGAAATATCAGTATTTTGAATGTAGCATCAGTAGTTCTTTGGGAAATTAACTGTATATGTTTAAGTAATATGCATATTTATTAGGCCTACCAGAAAGAATAATGACTATATAATATAATATTTACGATGGACAATACACATTTATACAATAAGTCTTGAATTAAGTATGTTAGAAATGCAGATGTGATCGTGCTTTCCTTTTGTGTTGCTGATTACCAGGCTTCGAGACTTCGGACCCGATAGAGCAGTTCAGTGGGAAATCTGCATAACGGCGTACTGAGTAGAGTGGTAAAGCGTACAGTGGGTGGGGGTACTGTAGAATGAATTCCAACAAATACGCAAAGGAAAACGCTCTGGATTTGAAGGTTCTGATGAATGATTTGGTTTTCATATAAACTCATTTTCAAACTGTGTCTGAAACTATTACACGGTTAGAAAAGTCAGAGCAAGAGATGCCGGAAGCCCTCAAATGTTGAGGAAATGACGCAGAGAATTAATGAGACACCAAGTACACCGGTTACTGAACGTGTAAAACAGAAGTGGAAATCAATTTTATGTAAAAATAACGGATATGGAACATTGTGTAATATAAACAGCAAATTAGTGGACATAGAGTCATCCGAGAATGAAGGACTCTCTCTTAGAGACTGCAATGATGTTAGGTTTTTTCGTTTTGCTCCTATAAAGTCATGCGACGAAGAGCGCATCTTTTAACAGTATAAACTGTGTTTGGCAGAAAACCAAAAAAGATTTATGTTTGAGACACTGAAAACGTATCTTGTAGTACATTGCAATTCGGTACTGTAACTGCACTTCCTAAAGACGACCAATAGGATAAAGGAAGAAATTTAAATTGCTACATGTTTATTTCCACCATTAACACTGTGTATAATTAAACACAAGTGCTTATAAAAGACAGAAGAATAAATGCTGTTCACATTCTTTTGACATTGTCATTGTGTAATGTATATTTACTTTAACAATGTACATATGTGTGTGTTTCCCCATACTACAGTACTCTATTCTAAATAGCAACGTTGTTACCTCAACACATCTCTACCTTTCACTACCTGCAGCGAGTCAACAACCTATAGTACAAGCACAGTAAACTTATTGTATCGGGTCCAAAGTCTCGAAGCCTGCTGATTACTATCCCTGACCAAATCCCGCACATAGTCTCCAATCATGGCTGTATCCCGTAATATTGTGCGAAAGTTTGATGCCGCTTCCTATATTTTGTGAATCCTGCTTCCGTCAAGCAAATTCCATACTTGTAGACCGAATGCTAGGAGCTCTGCTTTCGATTTTGGTAATTCAAGATCACGTACAAGATCATCTAGTTCCTTCTGATTTCGAAAATAATGATTCTGGCTGGAACGGTCACTGTCACTAAAGTCTGAGTCACTTCCGGGGACGGTTATATGGCGATACAAATTCGTTTGAGTCAATGGCTGGTTGTTCAAAAACTGGTAAATCTTGACCATGCGGGATAGGAGCAATAGAAGATGAGATAGCCGGATACTGCAATCTCCTCCGTTGTTTTAAATGTTTCAAAGACGACATATCGACCATGCAAAAGTAGCAATTGTCATGGTGGTTGGTTCGTTCGCTCCAAACTCTGGGGACAGCGAAAGGCATACATTTCCGAGATCCTCGAAGCCATCCTTCCAAAGTTGTATTACAGGAACCACAGCACGCATGTTGTGCCCATGAATTGTCTTGGTCTCGTATTGGTACTTCAAAGTAAGCATTGTGAGCTGTATAATATTTGATGCCAGGTCTTATGTTATGCCTCTTCTGCTTTGTACTGATGTAATATCCACAAACGTAACAGAAAGAGTCCGGTAAATTCCTGCAATCACCTCTAGAAGTCATGCTTCAACGTAGAACAAACATAATTAAGAATATCGTTATATTTCTAGAACCGTTATCATTTCAGAAAAAGTAATTGCAGATTTTAAATCGGCGCAAAAAATTGAATCAGAAACAATTAAAATATCGAGAGAAACATTTTCGTTGTTACCTAGATGAATAAAGGCTACAAAAAATATATCTGAAATGGCTATTAGACAATTAAGGACAGAAATGATGAACCAGTGCTATCGTTAGTAGCCTTCGAATAATACTCAATATAATTTCATCTTTTACGCTTTTTTGTCATTAAACATAAAGTTTAAAATGATTAAAAGTAGAATACGGTTATTTAGAATAGAGAAACTCGATTGCGGTGAATAGAAACAGAACGCCAGTAGTAGCATTAGCAGACTACAAATTAAAAGATTATACTGTATGTTGTAGGTGAAAACAAGAATCATTGAAAGGCCGAAACTGTATAATAGGCTAAGATATAATTCATGAGTGATGATGATGAAGAAAATGTCGAACAACGGAAAGGGAATCTCTGTGAGGGAAATTATTAACAGTGCAGTAGGAGGAATAACAATATATAATTAATAATGATAATAATAATAAGAAGAATGCAAAAGTTGGCTCAAAATATTATCCTACGGCGGGTTAATGATAATAAAAAGATAATCAATAGTTGATAATAATAATATTCCATCAATCTGAATGACAACAAAGATAATCATAATATACCAGCAATGCAATATCGTGATCGTACAATAATCTGATTAATAATGGTAATATTGCAGTAATCTAAACAATGATAATGATGAAGATAATAGTAATAATAATAATTATAATAATATAATAAATCAATGATGCATTAAACATATATAGTAATCATAATCAAGCTGAATGACAACAATGGTAATCACAATATACCAATAATATAATTAATAGTAATCTCCGTGATGATAATGCAACAAATTGATCAGTGATTGTTACAGCACGTTAAGTTGAGTGTTAATTTCGCAGTAATCCAAACAATGATGACGATGATGATGAAAATAATAATAATAATAATAATAATAATAATAATAATAATAATAATAATGCAAAAGTTGGCTCAAAATATTATCCTACAGCAGGTTAATGATATGAATAGTAATAAAATAATCAATAGATGATAATTGATGATATTCCATCAATCTGAATAACAACAAAGATAATCATAATATACCAGCAATGCAATAATCGTGGTAATGATAGTACAATAATCTGATTAATAATAGTTATACAGTAAGTTAAATGGTAATATTGCAGTAATCTAAACAATGATGACAATGATGAAGATAATAGTAATAATAATAATTATAATAATATAATGAATCAATGAAGCATTAAACATAGATAGTAATGATAATCAATCAGGCTGAATGACAACAATGGTAATAATAATATCCAATAATACAATTAATAGCAATCTCCGTGATAATGCAACAAACTGATCACTGATTGTTACAGCACGTTAAGTTGAGTGTTAATTTCGCAGTAATCCAAACAATGATGACGACGATAATAATAATAATAATAATAATAATAATAATAATAATAATAATAATAATAATGAAAAAGTTGGTTCAAAATATTATCCTACAGCGGGTTAATGATATGAATAGTAATAAAATAATCAATAGATGATAATTATAATATTCCATCAATCTGAATGACAACAAAGATAATCATAATATACCAGCAATGTAATATTGTGGTGAAGATGGTAAAATAATCTGATTAATAATAGTTATACAATAAGTTAAATGGTAATATTGCAGTAATCTAAACAATGATGACAATGATGAAGATAATAGTAATAATAATAATTATAATAATACAATGAATCAATGAAGCATTAAACATAGATAGTAATGATAATCAATCAGGCTGAATGACAAAAATGGTAATCACAATATACCAATAATACAATTAATAGTAATCTCTGTGATAATAATGCAACAAACTGATCAGTGATTGTTACAGTACGTTAAGTTGAGTGTTAATTTCGCAGTAATCCAAACAATGCTGACGATAATTTTTTATTTATTTATTTATTTATTTAGGATATTAACGTGCAAAACAACAGCACAAGGCCAATTACTGTTTAGCACAAGAAACAAAACAAATCAACAAATGATGATGAGAATGAATGATAGAACATGGCAGTGATAGAACATAGAATAATAATAATAATAATAATAATAATAATAATAATAATAATAGTAATAATAATAATAATAATAATAATAATAATAATAATAATAATGAAAAAGTTGGCTCAAAATATTATTTCACAGCTTGTTAATGATATGAATAGTAATAAAATAATCAATAGATGATAATTATAATATTCCATCAATCGGATTAACAACAAAGATAATCATAATATACCAGCTATGCAATAATCGTGGTAATGATAGTACAATAATCTGATTAATAGTAGTTACACAATAAGTTAAATGGTAATATTGCAGTAATCTAAACAATGATGACAATGATGAAGATAATAGTAGTAATAATTATTATTATAATAATATAATAAATCAATGATGCATTAAACATAGATAGTAATGATAATCAATCAAGCTGGATAACAACAATGGTAATCACAATATACCAATAATACAATTAATAGTAATCTCTGTGATGATGCAACAAACTGATCACTGATTGTTACAGTACGTTAAGTTGAATGTTAATTTCGCAGTAATCCAAACAATGATGATGATGATGATAATAATAATAATAATAATAATAATAATAATAATAATAATAATAAACATGGGTAGTATGACGATAAATCATCAAGCTGGATTATAACAAAGGTAATCATAACATATGCGAACAATAAATAAGCTAAATGTCGATCATGACAATATAATAATCTGATAATAAGTGCAATGTTAAAATAATCATTATTTACAGTAAAATCTTAAAGAAATTAATATCTAATTATATATACCATAATAATAATAATAAAGAGGACATGAAAGTGAAAAGAAGCAATGTTAGATTATAAAGTTCCTCTTTAGAAAATATGCCCACGACAAATAGAATCTCAGTTTGATAAAAACGCATCTAACGCATGCTTAAATGGTATTACATATATATGTATATCGCCATACGTGCTACATGTCCTGCCCATCTCAAACGTCTGGATTTTATGGTCTTAATTATGTCAGGTGAAGAATACAATGCGTGCAGTTCTGTGTTGTGTAACTTTCTCCATTCTCCTGTAACTTCATCCCTCTTAGCCCCAAATATTTTCCTAAGAACCTTATTCTCAAACACCCTTAATCTCTGTTCCTTTCTCAAAGTGAGAGTCCAAGTTTCACAACCATACAGAACAACCGGTAATATAACTGTTTTATAAATTCTAACTTTCAGATTTTTTGACAGAAGACTAGATGACAAAAGCTTCTCAACGGAATAATAACAGGCATTTCCCATATTTATTCTGTGTTTAATTTCCTCCCGAGTGTCATTTATGTTTGTTACTGTTGCTCCAAGATATTTGAATTTTTCCACCTCTTCGAAGGATAAATCTCCAATTTTTATATTTCCATTTCGTACTATATTCTGGTCACGAGACATAATTATATATATATATATATGTATATGTATAACTAAACAGAAATATTTACACACAGAATAATAAATTTTACAGGAGAAAGAGTTCATCCAAAGGGCTGGACTCGGATTTATAATAATGATAATAGAATGATAATGTAGCTAAATTCTAAACCACGACATAATAATAATAATAATAATAATAATAATAATAATAATAATAATAATAATAATATAATGATAATGATACTGATACTAATAATAATAATAATAATAATAAAAATATGAACAATTATTCCATAAAATGATAATAGTAATGATAATAACATAATAAGAATAATATAAGAAATTGTATGATGATCACAATTAAATAACCTCAGTTATTATAACAAGTCGAATGGTAGCAGTGCTGTACAGTGTATTGCGATGACAATCATGATGATAATAATTATCGCAATTATTGTGATCAAGATGGTAATAGTGATAATGAAGTGCTAATAGCGATAGAATAAAGTGAATATACTGACTTTGAGACTGGTGATAATGAATTAAGCTGGACAATGGTAATGATTATGATCAGTAGTATAATGAACTTGAACATGATAATAAATCATATTGAAGTACAATAAAATAATGTGAGTTGCAGTGTGCTGAGTTACTATTACAATGATAGTAATAATAATATTGCTGTTACAATAAAGGTATAAGCTACTGAAAATCACTATACACTAACTTAATTATGCTAAAGCACCAAGGTGAGTAATGATGATGATGATGATGATGATGATGATGATGATGATGATGATGATGATGATGATGTCTTAGTGCAGACTTAAGGTTTAGATTTCTATCTGATCAGACAGGAAACTTAATTCACGCGATTCAAGGCACATTTATTGCAACAGATTTCTCTAAGCATGCATACAGAAACCTAATATCGAAGCTGATTCCAGAGTTTACCGTACTTCATCATAAAGATTAGGGCAAACAATGTAATACCTAGATTTAGCCAGTAGGAAGCAACTCCATCCATACAATTTGAAAATAAACGTAGGCACTGGAAGCGAAACTTGAACTGTAGATTTAAGAAGAGTATAAAGCCAGTTCTACAGTAAAAAAAAACATTATTATTATTATTATTATTATTATTATTATTATTATTATTATTATTATTATTATTATTATTAAGTGAATATTTGGATACAAATAACAAATAAACCGAAAACAAATCTGAAAAGATACCAGGTTCACATCCCTCAGAAAATAAACATTACTTTTGAATTGAATGTAATATGTGTATGTAAACTTAAGTGCATGGAGCTAATCTTTATCCTCTCAAAAATTGAAGTTAACGAAGGAGAACTTTAAGTAGTAGGCCCACTAAATCAAATTGGATCTTCATCCGAATAAAATTTTCCTCAAACCAATTGTTTCGTAAACTTGTAGAATTTCTCCATTGTGCTGCACATAACTAAATAGCGCGGAATAAGGCATGGTACATGTATCGTCATATTCTCTATTTTGGTTTAGAATAATAATAATAATAATAATAATAATAATAATAGTAATAATTTATTCCTTTATTATCGTAAATGAATTTAATTTATATACATAAATCTGCTTTTACAGAAGAAACTATGAATTCAGTTTACAGAAATTAATATATTGTAGTCTCTAAAAGTGTAATGTTCCTAGTAAGTGATTAACATTGTCACTAATAGTAATAAAATATCAATAATAAATTCATTTTATACTGCCATAACTTTATTCTTAATTTTTGGATATTTATAAATTCTCAAGAATTTGTGAAAATTTCTTTCGAATTTAATAAAAAATCACACTTGGAAAGTGACTAATTTTTTCGATCTAAACGTTGTCATATTAGTATAAAGTGTAAATTTATCTTTCGACGCACTTGTCACAAACAGTAGGATCTATAATTATATAGTTTTTTGGTCTATATTGGAAATTGTAATTGAAATAAACTTGCAATACAAGTATGTATTGAAGTTTTTATGTTTGTGATTCTGTTTTCTCTCAATTTTTCGGTCCATTTTTATTAACAAAATACTCAGGATTACCAAAAGTGTATTTTTCGATTTATGACATTGTATGTACTTTCGTCAAAACACATGTAGGATTGAAATCGATGATTTACTCAAGTAAGAATAAATTTGACACATAGGATTATAAAGTTTGTATTCGAAACCGTTCATAGATTACAGTAGCCTACTTAAATTTGTGAGCAATTGTAAATAAAATTACTTAATATTTAATAAAACTGATTTACTGAACGTTAACACAACTCTCACAAATAAAATACTCGTATACTATATATAATAAATTACTCATTATCAATAACTGAACTCTTAGATGCAAGAAATGCGATGTATAATAATTGTAAGAATTGAAACATGATACAAAAATTGTATATCAATTAATAGGCTATATATTATGTAGCTGCTGACAATTTGCTTCATTAGTATGATGAATGATCTCTCAACTTGTTGCTAATATATGACCAAATGAAAGGAAAATTATACCTGGTTAATAGAAATTTCTCCTTGCTTACTTATGGCTTTTAAGGAACTCGGAGGTTCATTGCTGCTCTCACATAAGCCCGCCATCGATCCCTATCCTGTGCAAGATTAATCCAGTCTCTATCATCATATCCCATCACCCTCAAATTCATTTTAATATTATCCTCTCATCTAGTCTCGGCCTACCCAAAGGTCTTTTTCCCTCCGGCCTCCCAACTAACACTCTATATGCATTTCTGGATTCGCCCATATGCGCTACATGCCCTGCCCATCTCAAACGTCTAGATTTAATGTTCCTAATTATGTCAGGTGACGAATACAATGCGTGCAGTTTGCGTTGTGTAACTTTCTCCATTCTCCTGTAACTTCATCCTTCTTAGCCCTAAATATTTTCCTAAGAACCTTGTATTAAATTAAATATTACAATTTGGGAACCTATTTGTTATAAAATCTTAGATTTCGTACTCTTAGAAATACGAATTTGAAAAATTCAGCATTTATATTATAAATATGATTTGTGAAAAGTATTTACAACTTTACGAACAAATATAGGCCTATAAGCAGAACTATTGTTCATACATAACATTTCCCGTTCTGTGTTGTTGATAGGCTATACTGATTTCAACTGCTCCATAGTAATCATGAAATTTATATGGGTATTTTATGTAGGTAACTACATTTTCGGTATCTAATTAAATTCACCTTTGTATGTAAATTTAGGTATGAAATTATTTTTGACTTCTCTTAAGAAATAATAGTACATGTTGTACGTCACAAAAGTAAGTACTAACGGAAATATTTCCTTATTTTTCTCCTTGTCTTCATGATTTAGCCTTCTAGCCTGTTCCGTCTTCACTCAACTATTTTTCCTAGAACATCTTTTGTTTCGCTTTCAAATTGGTTTGTGTTCTAGGACTTGTATTACAATCCTTTATTTAGCCTTTCGTTTTTTCTGCATGGTAAATTCATTTCTGTTTGTCGTCTTGAATTTTATCTATAATGGGATAAGTTTTTAATTTTATTACTTTGTTTTAATTTCGAATTTTATGTTTTTAACCCCTTCAGGCCTGATGTACATTATAGTGTATATTGTTTCTTTTTTCTTTTTTTGGAATGCATTCGTTCGATACTTTTAAATATTTTGAAAAATTCAATGTGATAGAAATAGAGAATATTATTTTTGAAACATTTCTATAACTGAATTAAAAATAAAATTGAAAATTTTGGGTCCCCATGGGTGAAAATTGTCCCCAAATTTTGTTCTTTTCTGTGAAGACTTGATTTGGAAATTTTGGATCCCAAGAATGATTATGTGACCAGTTTTTTTTTCCATTTTGTTTAATATAAATTCAGATCTGAAGAGGTTAAAGAGTCTTTTCTAAAAAAATAAATTATGCGACTTCTATTTTTGTTTTAGGCTATATTTTATGAAAGTCTCTGCTTCCCTTCCGTACATTACAATTTTATTATAAAATTAATCGGCAAATATACGTCTAATTAAACCTAGGGATCAAAAGTAATGTTTTGCTGTGTCAATAATAGCATATAATAGAGTAGTTTTAAATGTAAACTTTACTTGCTACAAAAGTGGAATATATATAAAAGATTGAATAGAAAGAGGCTTGCGTTATGGGTCATTAAGAAGAACTGAACATATTATTAAATTAAATATTACTATTTAGGGATATTAGTTAGCTTTTCATAGTTCGCATATCAAAATATTATGAGAACTGTAGAATAAATAGTTTATCTTCACTTTTAAATACATAAACATAACACTTCTATTTAAATTCTCACGATTGTAAATAAATATGATGCAGTATATATAATTGTATAGTATTACTTCTGTCGCTTATGTAAATCCTGTATATTGCTGCATAATGTTCCAACTCTTCGCCAATTTCTACACCACCGACTCGCAAATTCTCCCCGTACTGTGGCAAACATTTTAGGCCTACACGAAGCCACCCGTATCGAAAATATCCACGGAGCGTAGCAAGAGACCCTTAAGTCAGCAAGAGGACACAGAGAAATAGCTACATTATTTTATCACTATTTAATATTCTTCTATATGCATTTTCACCCAGAAAGTATTATCAGGAGTTAAATTCTAATTGTCGAAGTTTTGCAAAGAAAATATTTCGATGAGCCAGTTCAAAAGGGAAATAACTCAAAACCTAAAGTTTAGAGAAACCTGTATTTTAACGCTTAATGTTGCTGTGAAAAATCGAAGAATCATTTAAATTACTTCAAATTCTGTTAATGATGTCTCATATATACCATAAGTTTGAAATTAGTGTGTGTTAATTGGATTTTTCACAGCAGCATGAAGCTTTAGACTGGAGTTTTCTGAAAACTTTAAATTTTGAGTTATTTCCCTTTTGAATTGGCCCGTCGATTTAATTTAATTCTCAAATATTCAAGAGATTTCTGGAAAACTGATATAATACGTACATACGTAAAATTACACATACAGACATCTCTTTACAAATTAATTCATAAGTCAGTTTCCACAAACATTTTTTTGATAATTTATTGACAAATTACACTGGTTTATGTCGATTTGATTTTTTTCTGTATGAATTATTGCAATAGGAGGAATACTTATGTCTCTTTTTCCAAGCGAGCAGATGTTCCGTAAGTTGTCAATAAATTATCAAAAAACGTTTGTGGAAACTGACTTATGTCACCTTTCTAAGGCACTGCAGATTTATTGGCTGGAATTATCTTCATTATCTCAGATTCTTTTCTTCTATGCCAACTTTTCTTCATTTTCTGACTCATTCCAGCTCTTTGTGTTCCTTGATTTCTCTTCAAACAGATTATTCACCTCCTCTACTTTCTTTCTGAACACTTCTCTATTTTCTACATTTTCGTCCCTGATTCCATATTGTTTTATATATTTATGGGTTTCCTTCATCCTTGGGACTTGTGCCCTTATTTTCTCCTGCAAGGTGAGAAACTTGCTTGATGTTCTTTTTGGTTACATTCTTCTGAGGTGCCCACAAAAAGTTCATCATCTTTTCTTTGTGTTCGAAGTTTTGTCAATCTTTTCACATAGCTTTTGGTTTGGTCTCAAGTGAAAGGTGGACAAATTTTATTATTGGTAGTATAATTAAATATTTATTTAATGATCTTTGATTTACTTAGTTTATTTTCGTTTCTTCTTCTTTGTTAGTAATTTCAAAATAAAATGGAATGACTGAATTTGATTATTGAGTTATCAATAAATGCATACAAGACCTGCAAATAACTATTCCAGTCTCCAAAATCCAAAGGATAATTTTTACACTGCAAAAATCAGACCTGTACTGCGAAATCGTGAATTTTTACTCTTGATGTGCATTACTACATAAAGGGAAAGGAATCCTTTATACAAAGAGTACACGCCTTCAAATAAATGGATTTGGCAACATGAAGGACTTTCCATTTCGGAATGAAGAGAGAGAATTAAAATGATATTCAACACATCTCCAGTACGAGCTGTGCCTTGAAGAAATCAGGACAACAATAATAAATCTACAATTGCAGAGATTTTGAGAAAACAAAGCTACAGTGTCCAAGAAGAAGTCCAGGATCTTTCCTCAGAAGAGAGCATAAGAACGTTTGCTTGTCTCAGATGAAATATAAATTTCTGCGTCATTCATATTGAGTATTGAATTCTGCGTTTTTCATTGCTTGTATATTTCAGATTGAGTATCAACTCTTGCGATTTTTATATTGACTATCAAAATTTGCGCCTCACAGATTTAAAAACAACGTTTGTGTCCTTAAGATAGGAAATCAATGCATATTAATGCTTCTTTTAGGTGGAATATACTTTTTTAAGTGAAATTTGGACTTTGCGTCTTTCAGTAGAATATCAACGTTTGCGTTCTTCGGATGGAATATCAAAGTTTGTGCCTTTCAGGTGGAATATCAATATCTGTGTCTTTGAGGTGGATTATCATCATCTGCTTCATTCGGCTGCAATAACAACGTTTTCGTCTTTCAAATGGAATATCAGCATTTTCGTCTTCAAACGGAATATCAACGTTTTCGTCTTTCGAATGGAATACCAACGTTTTCGTCTTTCAAATAGAATATCAACGTTTTAGTCTTTCAAATGGAATATCAACGTTTTTGTCTTTCAAATGGAATATCAACGTTCTTGTCTTTGAAATGGAAAATCGACGTTTGGGCCTTTCGTACAGGAATATTAACGTTTGCTTTTTTAGGTAGGATATTAACCTTTTCTATTATAGCTGGAATTTCAAGGGTTGTGCCTTTCAGTAGGAATATCAACGTTTCTGTCTTTCAGGTGAAATAACATCATTTGCACCTTCTACGTGGAATATGTGTTTGAGTCTTTCAAATGGAATATCAAAGTTGTCGTCTTCCAGGTAGAAAATCAACGTTTGCGCCTTCCGACAGGAATATCAACGTTTGTTTTCTTTATGTGGGATATTAATCTTTTCTTCTTTTATATTGAATTTTAAGGGTTTGTCCCGTCAGAAAGAATATCAACATTTCCGTCTTTGAGGTTAAATATTTATATTTACGCCATTCAGGTCGAATATAAAAGTTTCCTTTTTAGTGAAATTTTAACTCTTGCGCATTTCAGGTGAAATATAAACCTTTAAAGTTTTCAGGTAGAATATCAACGTCTATTCCTTTTAGATGGAATATGAATGTCTTCTTTGAAAGTGGAATTTTAACGTTTTCACCATTTAATGTTAACATATGTGTCCCATTGGTTGAATATCACTTTTGCGCCTTTCGGGTGAAATATCAATGTTTGCTTCTTTTAAGTTGAATTTCAACGTTTGCGCTTTTCAGGAGGAATATTGACGTTTACGCCTTTCAGTTGAAATATTAACGTTTACATCTTTCAGTGGAATATTAATATTAGCTTTCTTTAGGTTGAATATCAACGTTTGCTTCTTTTAGTTTGAATTTCAACTTTTGCTCATTTCAAGAGGAATATTAACGTTTACGTCTTTCAGGTGAATTATTAACATTTGTGTCTTTTAGGCTGAATATCAATGTTTGCATCTTTCAGGTGAAATATTAACATTTGTGTACTTTCGGGTTGAATATCAACATTTGCATCTTTCAGGTGGAATTTCAACATTTGCATCTTTTAAATGTAATATCAATGTTTGCTTCCTTTGGTTGAATATCAACATTTGCTTTCGTTTGGTTGAATTTCAACGTTTGCTTCCGTTTGGTTGAATTTAAACTTTTGCTCATTTCAGGAGGAATATTAACGTTTACGCCTTTTAGGCGAATTATTAACATTTATATATTTTAGGCGGAATATCAATGTTTGCATCTTTCAAGTGGGATATTAACATTTGCGTCTTTTAAATGGAATATCAATGTTTGCATCTTTCAGGTGAAATATTAACATTTGTGTACTTTCGGGTTGAATATCAACATTTGCATATTTCAGGTGGAATTTTAATATTTGCGTCTTTTAAATGTAATATCAATGTTTGCTTCCTTTGGTTGAATATCAACATTTGCTTCCGTTTGGTTGAATTTCAACGTTTGCACTTTTCAGGCGGAATATTAACGTTTGCGTCTTTTAGGTTGAATATGAACATTTACGCCTTTCACTTGAAACTTCGATTTTTGCGTTCTTCGGTTGCAATAACGACGTTTCCTGCTTTTAGCTGGAATATCAACGTTTACTTTTTTCAATTGAAATATCCATGTTTTCGTCTTTCAGATCGATTATCACCGTTCATGTTTTACAGATGAAACATCAATGTTTGCGTGTTTCAGGTAGAATATTAGCATTTTTGTCTTTCAGGTAGAATATCAACATTTTCATTTTTCAGGTAGAATATCAACATTTGTCTTATCGGTGTTTGTCACCAATGTGCGATTATTCAAGGCGTGATATCACTGCTTGTGGGATATGAAAGTTTCTATATTTCGGGAATATATTTCTTCTATTGCTAATTAATTTTTTTATCTTCAAGTGCAAATAACCTAGAAACAGTTTTATTTAACGCTTTTTTTTTTAATTCAGAGAGTGTGACTAGAGTATGACAATAATAGAGAAATTGTGGGCAAAAATAGCAGAGATAACCGAAATACCCGAAAGTATTCCATGCATTTTTTGTCGGGAAGCTCAATGAAAGTTCATAGGAGGTAATAAATTCTTATTATTCATTTTTACGCTATTTTACACCGATTTCTGGATTGGTATAAGTAGCACAGAAAACTGAGCGAATAAATGTAATGGGTAAAAATTCTCTTCAAATATGCTGCAAGAAACGTAACTATGATGGCAGACAATTGATCTTCTTTATTTACATATCTGGAAGATAGGTTGTGATTAATCATCCAGAGATTGGTAGTCCGTTTACTAGTAAATGGTGGAAATTTTGGGTAAATTATGGCAAATAGGAAATTCTGCTGTATATTTTAAAAGTAGAACCGTATCTCATGCAGTAAGTATTCAGTCTCTAACAAATACAGAAAACTGACTTCATTCATTCTTTTGTCTATGTATAAGAATGATAATTTCTATCTTTCTAAATTTCAATGAAACGTGGGCAATTAATACAAAAACATGAACTGGCTTTCAAAAGCAGAAATGCTATTTCGGAAATACGGCTCGTAACGATATAGGAAAGTAGCTAAAGGTTATAAGGCAGTTCGCGGAACTTTACAAATAGGATTTACATAGAATTGAATATAATAATATCCGTTGCCGACATGCAAACATAACTCCATTGCTTAGAGAAATATGAAATTTCCTAGAAGGTGATGAAATGAATGAAACCGGAACAGTCATTGATATAATTATTACGGTAGTGATGTTGTCAATGATGATAAAAGTGGCGAATTACGTGATACGTTAAAAAGTTAAAAATCATATGATTACACGATTAACTACTTTTTATTTGTTTACAGTTTTCAGTTGTTATCAGATTTAATGTCAGTTTATTTTTGCTAAAGTTGAAGCTTGAATTTCGAGCTGAATTAGACACAGGATTTACACGCGGGCTTTCTAAGAATGTCGAGTTAAAGTTTACAGTAGTTTATTTAGAGTAGTCAACGAAAGGTTCTCTATAACATTATTTGTTCTAATTCACCATTGTCGCACAGTAAATAAATCACACCTTCAGTTGAAGTAGTTGCTGAATAAAACGAAAGATACAATTATAATAAATATTCAGAGCCTACTGTTTCGATAGTTTTAAGTTTTATTACAGTAACATTGAGCAAGGGCAGTCCGAAACTGAGCAAGGACACCGACGATTCGTAGTTGTGATTTAAATGCGAGAATAAGTATTCTTTCTACATGTCGCATATACGTTTCATCTGAAGGAACTCGTCGCCATAGAAGACATAGAGTTTGAATAATAATTCAAATCACCATAGCAAATATAATGTAACTACGCTATGAAAATAATTCACTATATTATTATCTTCACTATTATGAGCAGGGAAAGGATTTATATGTAAATACATATTTACTTATAAAGCTAATATAATTTATATTTTGCATTATCTTTATGTTTCACAATGTGTAGGGTTGAAAAATCCTACTTTTATTTTCCATATTTTTCCATATTTTAGAGTTTAGTACATATTTTCGTTAATTTCCATATATTTTCCATATTTCATATAAAACAGTCCATATTATATTAGGTTTAACAATAAAACAAAACAAAATTCCATTAACTTTTAAAAATACATTTCAACAATAGAGATTTAAACACATGTTCAGTAATCCCTTTAACATCAGAGTTATTTGAAAATTAGCAGTCCTATCAACAATGGGAAAGTAAGTTACAAAACTGTATTAATTTAATTTAAAATTTTTAACAGACTTCAGTTGTGCAGCTCAACAGTTAAATGCCAGTCAGAGTACACATAGGTTCAGTTTTGTAAATCATACTATAAAGACGGTAAATATGCCAAAAGTACGTCATTCAGTCAATTTAAAATCAAAACTAACAAGTTACATTTCAGAATTTAAAGAAGATGGTTTATCAACTGACAATAAAATATTATTTTGTAATTTGTGTCAGTGTGCAGTATCATCTACACAAAAGTTCCTGGTGCAACAACACATTACAACTAGTAAACATCAGGCCAACAAACAACTAAATTCCAAGCAGAGACAATTGTTTTTAACACAACCAACAACATCGAATGTAAGATCTGAGTTTAACATCGACCTGTGCCGTTCTCTCATCTCTGCTGATATTCCTCTCTACAAACTAAAGAATAAGGTCTTCAGGGAATTCCTTGAAAAATATACTCAACATACAATCCCGGATGAGTCAACACTTAGGAAGACGTATGCTCCATCCATCTACGATGAGACAATACAGAAGATAAGAGATGAAATTAAAGATAGTTCAATTTGGGTTTCCATTGATGAGACTCCCGACAAAGAAGGTAGACTTGTTGGTAATGTAGTTATCGGTTTGTTAAGTGAACAATATTCTGAACGAATTCTTTTACATTGTGATGTTCTAGAAAAGTGCAATAACAAAACTATAGTTAAACTGTTCAACGAAGCTATGGGTATCCTGTGGCCAAAGGGTATTATGTACGATAATGTGTTATTCTTTATTAGCGATGCTGCCCCTTATATGGTCAAAGCTGGACAAGCATTATCTGTTGTATATCCTAAATTGACTCATTTTACTTGTGTGGCGCATGCATTTCATCGTGTGGCAGAAGTGGTCAGAGACAATTTCCCTAAAGTAGATTTGTTGATTTCATCAGTGAAAAAAGTATTTCTCAAAGCTCCCAGTAGAGTTAACGTGTTGAAAGAAATGTACCCTGAAATTCCATTGCCACCAAAGCCAATTTTAACTAGATGGGGTACATGGCTAGAAGCAGTTGAATATTATGCCGAACATATAGACTCTATTAACAATGTTCTCCTTGCATTGGACTCTGAAGATGCAGTCTCAATTGATACTGCGAAAACAGTTACCTGTGACATAAGTGTGAAGAATGACTTAGCTCACATTCAGCATACATTTTCATGCATCATAAAAACGCTCAAAAGTCTCCAAAATAGGCACCTTTCACTATCTGAAAGTTTTGAAATTATAAATAGTACTGTGGAACAACTGAATCGTGGTAGAGGTAAAGTTGCAGATGCAGTAAGAGCTAAGGTGGACACTGTACTTTCAAAAAACCCTGGATATGAAGAACTACAAAAGGTTGTTGCTGTGATGAGTGGTGAATCAACAGTGAAGATTAACTTGGACTTATCCCCAGCAGACATTGTGAAATTGAATTATGTACCAGTTACTTCTTGTGACGTCGAACGCTCTTTTAGTCAGTATAAATCTATCCTCAGAGACAATAGAAGAAGATTCACTTTTCAGCACTTGAAAGAAATGTTTGTAACCTATTGTTATGGTAACAGACAATAAAAATTGTGTTTTGTTGAAACTACATTGGAAGATAAGGTACGTCCATTATATTTTTTGTTTAGTTTGATTAAAATGTACCAATATTTAACGTACATAGTCATTTTTTTATAATTTTAAGTCCATATTTAATTCCATATTTTGGTAAAAATCCATATTTAATTCCATATTTTGGT
Organism: Periplaneta americana; assembly: GCF_040183065.1. Taxonomy (NCBI): domain Eukaryota; kingdom Metazoa; phylum Arthropoda; class Insecta; order Blattodea; family Blattidae; genus Periplaneta; species Periplaneta americana. The sequence continues at coordinate 197,924,344 of NC_091118.1, read as the reverse complement.
AAAAATAACTACATATATATTTACATATTTCATATATTTTTAGTCCATATAAATCCGTTCCCTGATTATGAGTAATTAATGTATTTGATCAAAAGGAAAAGATAAAAAACGAACTAACGAGTGGAACTGTTATGAATGCTCATTCAAAATCTCGCCTCAATCTCTGTATACTGTCAAATCATCACAGCAAATATAATGTAACTGCGCTATGAAAATAATTCACTGTATTATTATCTTCACTATTATGAGTAATTAATGTATTTGATCAAAAGGAAAAGATACAAAACGAACTAACGAGTGGAACTGTTATGAATGCTCATTCAAAATCTCGCCTCAATCTCTGTATACCGTCAAATCATCACAGCAAATATAATGTAACTGCGCTATGAAAATAATTCACTGTATTATTATCATCACTATTATGAGTAATTAATGTATTTGATCAAAAGGAAAAGATACAAAACGAACTAACGAGTGGAACTGTTATGAATGCTCATTCAAAATCTCGCCTCAATCTCTGTATACTGTCAAATCATCACAGCAAATATAATGTAACTGCGCTATGAAAATAATTCACTGTATTATTATCTTCACTATTATGAGTAATTAATGTATTTGATCAAAAGGAAAAGATACAAAACGAACTAACGAGTGGAACTGTTATGAATGCTCATTCAAAATCTCGCCTCAATCTCTGTATACCGTCAAATCATCACAGCAAATATAATGTAACTGCGCTATGAAAATAATTCACTGTATTATTATCTTCACTATTATGAGTAATTAATGTATTTGATCAAAAGGAAAAGATACAAAACGAACTAACGAGTGGAACTGTTATGAATGCTCATTCAAAATCTCGCCTCAATCTCTGTATACTGTCAAATCATCACAGCAAATATAATGTAACTGCGCTATGAAAATAATTCACTGTATTATTATCTTCACTATTATGAGTAATTAATGTATTTGATCAAAAGGAAAAGATACAAAACGAACTAACGAGTGGAACTGTTATGAATGCTCATTCAAAATCTCGCCTCAATCTCTGTATACTGTCAAATCATCACAGCAAATATAATGTAACTGCGCTATGAAAATAATTCACTGTATTATTATCATCACTATTATGAGTAATTAATGTATTTGATCAAAAGGAAAAGATACAAAACGAACTAACGAGTGGAACTGTTATGAATGCTCATTCAAAATCTCGCCTCAATCTCTGTATACCGTCAAATCATCACAGCAAATATAATGTAACTGCGCTATGAAAATAATTCACTGTATTATTATCTTCACTATTATGAGTAATTAATGTATTTGATCAAAAGGAAAAGATACAAAACGAACTAACGAGTGGAACTGTTATGAATGCTCATTCAAAATCTCGCCTCAATCTCTGTATACTGTCAAATCATCACAGCAAATATAATGTAACTGCGCTATGAAAATAATTCACTGTATTATTATCTTCACTATTTTGAGTAATTAATGTATTTGATTAAAACGAAAAGATGCAAAACGAAGTAAGGAGTGGAACTGTTATGAATGCTCATGTCAAAACCTCGCCGCAATCTCTGTATACCGTCAAATCATCACAGCAAATATAATGTAACTACACTATAAAATAATTCACTGAATTTTATCCTCACTATTATGAGTATTTAATGTGATCGATAAACATGAAAAAAATATAAAATGAACTAACGAGGTAACTGTTATGAAAGATCATGTCAAATATCGCGTCAAATTCTGTATATTGTTAAATCACCAAAGTAAATATAATGTAACTGTGCTACGAAAATAATTCATTGTATTATTATCTTTACTATTTTGAGTAATTAATGTATTTGATAAAAACGAAAATATACAAAAGGAACTAACGAGGGGACTGCTGTGAATGCTCATGTCAAAATCTCGCCTCAAACTCTGTGTACCGTCGAATCACCATAGCAAATATAGGAATGTAACTACGTTACGAAGATAATTCATTATATTATCTTCACTATTTTAAGTGATTAATGCATTCGATAAAAAAAAACAAAAAAATATATAAGGAATTAACGAGGGAACTGTTATGAAAGCTCGTGCCAAAATCTCGCCTCAAACTCCGCATGCCTTCAGTGTACCTGCACTAACTCGCTGTGTTATCCTTATCGGCACTGTTTTTGGTATTTCATATTGGATAAAAAGGAAAAAATATCTCTAAGTAACGAAGAAGGAAGCTGTTGAAATGTGCGTCAAGCTCTCGCTTCAGACTATCATTAATTAGACATAACAAATATACGAAAAAAAACAACAGCTCTACTGAGGTTGTGTAATTAGAGTTTGAATAGAAGATTATAAAAACTGAATAGCGCCCGACCTTGAATTGATAGTGCTCACTTAGCGAGCGGAGCACGTTTAATTCGGAAGGTCATCACGAATGCCACTTAAATTACACATTTACGGTGGATGACAAATCAAATTGTTTTTCGAAATATGCATCATTATGTGTTAATTCAATACTCTAGATAAGTTTACACACTCGGTAGTTGGCGGATAATGTATCTGCTGTCGATAGGTGTGCTCAGTTTGATGTTGCGACATGAGTTTTTTAACAGTTCTTTTGTAAGTATTTTTTAATTTAAAAAATATATATAAAAATCTAGTATGACTTCGTATTTTTTCGGCAATAAGAGGCACTTTTATTAAGGAAAATTTATATAAATTTGACTACAACTTAAGTTTAGAAGATCTGCCATACATGGTGATAATACTATTACCGAAATCACTAGGTAGAAGAGATTATCATTTAGATGAGCCTTTGAATGGGTGGAGACATCATCAAAATCGATGAAAAGCAGAACATGATCAAATGAATCAAATAAATGCGGTACCAGAAATTCAGTTGACGGTGTATAGAGATTATACACTTTTCAAAGATACAGAAAGTGAAAGTGAAAATTTGGACATCAGCATTATTGAGTGGTAAATAAAGTGAAGATGTTTGAGAAGTGTGCTGAATTCAGTAACTTCATTGTGCAGTGTGTCAATTTCATTGTTTTTCAATAAAATTTCAACCTAAAATGCAGATGTCTCTTACTGTCCAGAATACCGAATATTTCAAGAATGAACAATAAAAGATTCTCATAAAATTGGTAACATACAAAGCCAAAATCTGTGAAATCCAGGAAGATCTACTGAAAGATGGATCGGCGAGACAGCTGAATTATACTTTACAATCGAAACGGGCCTAGGACTCTCATCTTTGAACAATAAGAACGATTATTATAATGAGATGACGAATGTACAATAACTTCTGACAGGAGCGTTTTCAATGGCCCAAGGTAACACAATATGATGATACAAATACAGTTAAGAAAACTGTCGATGCGATTTTCACTTGTAAGATTCACTGAGCCTCAAATGAAGACTTATTCGAGAAAGACATACGGAATGCATAAAGAACTAATTTGATATGCATTTGAGTGTTGTAAAACCACTCAAAAAAGTATTATTTATACAATATAAGTTACACTAAGATAGTTTCTAACATGTAAGAGATATTCAAATGTTCCGACTTACCGTTTAAATTAGGAATTAAAAATATAGCGTACATGTATATGATCAATAGTGACCACATTTGGAGGCGTTGAATTTCAACCAAACATGGTTAATATGTAGTGAGCGATTTTGTCCGAGTGTGCATTTGAAATAAGAGTCCTTAATCTCTTTGTGTCATATGTTATGAGGACTTCAACATATTTTAGGCCTACTTCTTAGCAGGGCCTTACAGAATCCTTCTTCAGGTGTATTCTTCTAATAAGAAATGAAGTGTCATTAGTATCTCTTCTTATGTTTGACTTTTTAAATGATATTAACAAATTACATCTTCTCAAAAGCAGAATCAGAGCCAAGTTGGAATGATTTTCTTAATAAGAATTGCATTCACACTTCACATACTTCTTGTGTTAAGAAATTAATTTTTCATTGTCATTATCGAATTATGTGTCTGTTCATTGGAGTTGCAGGATGTTCACTCAATTATCTTCAGTTTCGTCCAAAATGGCAAATAAAATAAACACTTTGCAATACATCGATAGCAATTTGGTTATTTCCATTGTTGGTTTAGTGGCGAAGTGAATGGTAACCCAGAAGATCACCGGAAAATAGCATCTTGAAAGTAAAGTTGCATCGTATTAATATCTATGACATCTTTCAAGGCATGAAAATAAATTTATATTTCAAATTTTACCATACACTGCTTTATATTACCAAAAATTGGAAAAAGGACACGACTTGAACTCCAGTACACAAATTTCCTCGTTTATTAGTAGTGTAAAATGTTAGGTGTACGTTTTTCTTGGTGAAATTTCAGATCCATTTCTTCATATTTCTCATAATAATGTCTTGTAATTTACATTCTTGTAATACAATGAAAGGAATAGTAGTAATTGTAATTATATTATCTTCACTTTTGAAGTATCATACTTTGGTTATCCTTAATACCATTCTTGTGAGAAAAATATAATCTTACTTGCTACTGAATGTTTCTTTCATATATTATTTTTTAATTAATTGAAAGAGATACTCAAAAATGTTAAATGTTTGTCAGATGCTTAATATTGTTGCTGTAGTCAACAATACTAAGACAGGTTGGAACCTCATAAGTGATGACATTGAAGTATTACTCATGAGGCAACTAAACCAAGAGATACTAGGGTAGAGTGGCCAGTTCCTTTCCCTCTGCTTAATATTTTGCATTGTTGTATTCCTTTGAAAGATATTCCTCGTTATTGATGTTATCTTCCGCTTCTTTTTGCTAAAAGAAACATAGGTCTTTAGTGAATGTTTGCGCCTTTGCTTTTATCTTATTAATCTTCTATTAAGAAAAAATTTGCTCAAAAATATTCAGAGTGCCATAGTGTATATAATTTTAAAAGGTGGCACTAATGTCTTCAGCCTTGTTGTGCTGTTGTTCAGAATGCCACAAATATATTTTGAAATCAGTGTAAGCGGTACAATTACTCTTTGAATAAAGATATTCGTGCTTGTTGGTCCCCACAAATTTATTTTGAAGTTAATGTACAGATTTTTGTATATCTTCTCTGAATGTTGCAATCAATTAAAATTGAATGCCATTTTGGACTGTATACAACTGTAAGATTCATAAAAATGTGCAGTTTTTAAATACCTGTGCCAGCAATTTCATGTAGTTACATTCAGTTAAGATAAAGCAATAGAGCTCTTCTCTCTTAGTAAGTTTACATTAACCAGTCTTAAGTGCGGTATTTGTTGCCGTGCTGTGTAAATTGTCAACAAATAATTACTCTTTCTTCAGAGTAATGTTTCATTTTGAATAAATGTAATGCATTCCAAGCATTGAATATCTCAAATGTCATTTATCTTTCAATATCATCTCACTCGTATATTGTTGACTTCATATTAGAGCGAAAAAAGTCGATCTTCAATTGCTTTCGCTGTTTTCAATGATTATATAGAAATAAATGCTGTAACAACTGTTTTCATGAAATACTTGAATATTAGAAATGAAGGCTTGCTACTTGTTAATTCTTACATAAAATATTTTATGGACGAATGCCGTAATCTAATTTGTTAAGATACATCTTGATGGGTTTCTTCACCTTCTTATATCTTCGTCTTAAGTTCTCTCCTGCTTTTATGAGACTCCAATCTGAATAAAGTTAATGTCACATGAGCTATTAATTTCTCATTTCTTCTTTCCCGGGACACTGTTATTTAAAACTATGCACTGCCATAGTAACGTTATTTGACGACGTTCTTTTTTTATATCATTGTACGATCTAATCTTGCCATACTAACAGTATTTAATGATTATGTTTTATGTTATATTACTATCTGATCTCATACAACAGTGGATGTTAGATCCATTTGATATTTAAATATTTTTTTCTCTGTTCAGTTCTTGACTTTAGAAGATATTATATAATGATATCATTATATAATTAATAATCTCTTGAGTGTTCTTATATAAGATTATTATTGATACTAAGTATAGGCAGATGTTGGAAATCATCTTAAGCCAATGTAATCTTCGTTAGACCTCTATTTGGAATATCCTTGGATCCATTATTTGATTATGAACGTAGTAAATCTTCAGAATTATATTGTATTGAGTGCTTTTGTATTTAGATTCAATTGTGATTAATATAGGATTCGTCTTCATTCATTTCAAGGTCAATAGCTTTTCTATTGAAGTTTCTAGAAGCTGTCAAAAGAACGAAGTATTTATTTTCATTATCCTGAACAGACACATTTGAAGAATAACGAAGTTCGTAATTTATAGATGCTCTCTATATATTGACACATCCTTTTCTGAGTTGAGATATTGTCTTTGGAATTACCAGTGGCTATCTTCAGACTTGTTGAGATTTTGTAATGTAATCGAGCTGAATAGATAATCGCACACCAACTCTTCTTATGTGCAAGAAGTAACATTCGAGAGTAACACATTACTGCCATGAAATCTCATCTAGGAAGAAACTTTTACATTTATATAATATGTAAACACTTACATAGAATATATTTGAAGGTTACCAACTGTATGTATATAAAAGAAACAGGTTTTCAGAAAGTGTAGGTCTATTATAAATAAATTATTTTAAGGTCAGTAACATTATAATATTCAGCATTTACTTTTAATGCGTTTTAATCTTTTTGTAAAATATATTACCTACTTGTAATTTTAAAATTACGTTAAATTTAAATTTTAACTTTCAACCTACCCAAAAAAAATTGCAGCCGAAATCAGTGTTTATATGAAATATAAATTCAATAATAATAATAATAATAATAATAATAATAATAATAATAATAATAATAAATAGTTAATAAGTCGTCGTTATCATCATCATCATCATCATCATCATCATCATCATCATCACCTTTTCTCTTGTGAAATTTTGAATCAGGTGAAATATCCCCAACTAAAGAAACTGTCTGGTCATGTATTCAGCATGGATCAAGTACATCGCTTGAGACAACACAGGAAAAATGCAAGGCACACATGCCAAGTTCGTATGAATGCAAGACAAATTTCTATTCGCTGCCTAGAATCGAACTCGGGCCCGCTAAATTTGTAACTAGTATTTAGACAATGCGAATATTATTATTATTATTATTATTATTATTATTATTATTATTATTATTATTATTATTATTATTATTATTATTAAAAACGTAAATCATTAAGTATAAACGAAATTGTAGTGCTGATTGTCTTAAAAATTTTAATTGCTTATGGAAGTTAGAGATATAAGTTAATTGCTTGTTATATTCACACATCACAAATTAAGTATACCGTATCATGCTAAATTAAAATATCTTCATTACAAATATGGAGTTATGTACAGATATTATTGAAGGAATTAGTGCAATAATTTCTCCCTCGTTTTAGATTATAATAATTTATTTTTCAACCTTGATAAATTTTAAGAAATAAATAATGTTGTTGTGTGGCATTTGAAATAGTATTTTCTCTATATTTTAATGTATGTAAATATAATTTAAATTTAACATTAAATATATCCGATTATTAAAATATCTCTCAACTTAAATGTACAATAATTTGTATTGTTACAAATGTCATTAATAAAGCGACAAAGGGCAACAGTTTCTGAAATTATGTGACTATTGCAAATACATTAGTACATTACAATAGAAATAAAGAGAAGGCGAGTTTGCAAATGTTTTAAGTTAGATGGAAGTGATGGTAGATATTATAATGCTTTCATAAATTTCAATTTTAGTTGAAGAAATTTATTTTAGTATTATAAATGACTCCTAATTGACCTAGTAAAAATATCTGTATAAATTATTCAGTAAGGAATATTATGTGATAGTCTTTCAAGTACTGTGTTTGCAATCAATAAGGAATTGTGACGGAAAGTGTATTTTTAATATTTTATACTGAGTTACATGCTACATGCATGCATTCATTAAGGAGCAATTGACAAGTTATTTGGACATACAGTTTTATTTCTATAATGCGCCCTTGTTTCCCGTTTTAAATTTCTTGTTCCTAATGTACTTAAACGAGGCATTGAATTGCCAGTGTATAATTGAGTGAGAATGCTTACTACTTCGATCATTTCTTTTTCGTGTAAATCAACTTGTTAAAAATAATTCCTATCTAATTTTTGGCATACCGGTACTAATGAGAGATTAAATTTAACTTTTAATAATAAAAGAAAGTTTAAAAATTGATTAGAAATAAAAAGGATATTGAAATGTCTAATAATTAAATGGTATAGTTTACCACTTAGATTTTTTTGTAAAATAACTTGTTAAATTATTTTAACTAACAAATGAGGCATTGAATTAAACTTTTAACCATAAAATAAAATTCTAAAGCTGATTATAAATAATTAAGTTATTACTTTAAGAAGAATATTACTAGAGTTAATATTTTTTTCTATTGTAAATTTGCACATGTCTTGAAAGTAATGAAGTCCTGAATGGGTACATACATTTTTTCACTCACTTATGTTATAAACATTGTAATATTTATATTCTGAAGTCTAAGTTATGTACTGAACACCACAAATTGTGTAGATATCAAGAGTAGTTAACATGCCTTCATTTTCTTAGAAATCATTGTACTTTACTTTCTTGGAATAAAAGTGTTGAAATTGTAGTGACATAAGAGTTTATAGCTAAATATGATACTTAGTTCAAATAAAATCAAACATGAATTTTATATGTTTGAGTATTTTGCAGTTAAGTAGTAAAACAGAATGTATTATCAGAGATGATTCCCATTTGATTACATGAATACATTATTATATTTAGAAACAAGTTTATTTTTAATAGTTTTGTATTGAAATTAATACATTTCGGTAGGGAATTAAACGGTCTTGAATCGTGTCACGGTATCCACTCGTGTGGGACTTGCTTTTGTTAGGAAATCGGCCTTTTCACTCGTACCAGACGCAGCGTGCCGTCCCGATTGTAGGCCTAAAATCTTAAGCTTGTGCGCTGATGGATTGTTAATACTTGGTTGATAAAGCCTTAGATACGTATTCCAACTAAGTGGTAAGCTTCCTAATAATAATGTAGACTAGATTGCTGAAGATGATAATTATAGAGGTTATAATTTATAACAGTTCAGTGTAAATGAAATGTTTTTATCAGTAAGCTTTTAATAAAACCGATTAAATGACAGCATTTAGTTAAAAAATTTAGTAAATTCAGTCCTAAAAATCGTTAATTTGATATTCATAAAAAAAACTTGTAACTATAGTATGAACACCTGCGTCTGAGAGAATTAAACATAATTTTGTGTTATTGAAATAAATCTCGAAGTAAATCTTAAATTCAAATTTCTTAAGATGTCAATAATCGTAAATAAAGACCTTACACATTTAATATTTTCATTTCAGAGATCACAAATTACTGTTAACTTATTTTGAGAAAGATAAAAAAATTATATCGCAGTAATTTATTTTCCTATAAAATGATTTAAAACTTAAGTAATATTTTAATTACATAACTTATTTATTTTATTATTTATTATTTTAATTAATTAATTTATTTATTTATTTATATTGGTGGAGACAAGACCATAAGATCTCCTCCTACACTCCACCAGGTCACAAAATACACAAGCAGTGAAATTTAATAAAAAGTAGAAACGACAAAATACTAGGCTAACATACTACAAAATAATAAGAAACTTATTCCATCAAATTCAAAATTTAAATCTTGAAAAATATTAATTTTCATTTCATTTGCATTTTCTTCTAGAAAAGTTTATATAATTCAAGCAATAAGACTCTAAGACACTCAATTAAATATGAAATTTGCAAGTTGATAATTTTGAGCAAATATTTTAGAATCGCGATTGTCTTTCATCCCAAGATGGCGGAACGAAATGTCGCAAAGTTTGAATATGTTATTAACTGAATAGATTGAATTCATGGTTCCCAATCTCACAGTTTTTGTTAAATAATAGATTTTTAAGGTGATGCAGTTTACATTTTACTGACCTTAATAACAATTTTAAAATATGTTTGCGTAGGTAAGAACCTCACCTTTGTTCTTACCTTATTGTAACAATTAACTCTCGGCCAAAAACGCAGTGTTGTCTTCTACTTAGTGTACACAGATTTGAAGAGTTGAATTGTTTTAGTGAATTTGTCTATATCTTGATATTTCTTAGGCTTAGTCACATTGTAGAATTTTCAAGTTTTTTAAATTAATTCAGCGCAGATATAGGAGTGTCATAAGTTTTCAAAAATTTCTCCTTGGCATTTTACATCACCCGTTTTTAGATATATAAACAGGATTAGTATATTTAGGACGATTTCAGAGAAGATATGTTGACTTCTCAGAAATTTCCTGATCCCCCCTTATTTATTTTTTTTCAGAGAAATTGTTGCAATTTTAACACTGATATTAAAGTAGTGATTGTCTTTCTTCTTCAGCGCTCATAAAATCATGAATTATCACAAGCTCGTAGTATGTTTCACTTCCGTTATTATAGTTTTCTTAAGTTTTCTTCATTGAATTTAAGACACTTGATAATGTGCATGAGATATATTAATATTTAGTTTACACACATTGTTTATTATGGGAGAGACTATGTTAAATTCTACTGAAGAAACTGAAACTGTTCGACACTGTTGCCTCACTAAAAATCACAAATTTGGAGTCATTTAAAATAATACGTAAGTTGTTGATAGCATATTTTTAAAGTGTACAGCTACAAATAATTAAAAAAATATATGCATATGCTGAAATATTTATGAAAACCTGTTCTTCATACCGTCACACACACCTCATCATAGAGTCCCACAGTTGCTATACGTTGCTTTGGTATTTGTTACTTGGAGTAGTATAGGTCACTGCACAGAATCCATTTGTAGGGTTGGTGATGAATTCACGGTCACATTTAACAATATTGAAGGTCACACACTTGAGGCACACGATCACACACTATTAATTGAAAATTTTGTTCGGATATGCTTTCTGAGATCACTTCACTTCAATAGAGATCAAATTTGACCTTCTGAGAATTTGCACTGATCGTTGAATTGTTTTAGAGAATCTTGAAGTTGTTTGGATCATTTTTGGTGTGAGGATCTGGGAATGGATTTCTTTGCGATCGGGGCAGGAAATTGAATTTTTGTGTTAGCTTATAGGAAGAATAGGACAAGCTAGCTTTCGGGCCGCGGTCGTCCCCTTGACTCGTGCTGCTGTGTTGGGTTGGTTGCCATAGGGACGCGAGGCGCAGGTCTGGAGTCTCCGCGGTGACGAGGCTGCTGGAAACTCTTGCGTTGTCCGTCCTCACTGGCTGGAGGCGCAGAACTGATGTTAAGGCGTCTGCTAGGCGTAAAACTGGCCGGCGTCAGCGAGAGGCTCGACACAGGCGTCCCACCGAAGCGTCGCGACGCCCGCACAAGATGGCTAGGCACAACCAGAAACACCACACACATTAGCACTGCTAGGCCTTTCAAAATCTGTATCAATCCCCTTCCCTCCCCCCCAGGCTGACAAACTTGCGCGGAAGTTGCGTAACCATAGGTGGAACCGCCCAACAGGACCACCAACTTGTGAAAAATTGAGAGGTTCAATGTTAATGAAGACAGATTTCATTTCTAGTATTATCATAATATTTCCTTCAGTTGAGGTTACTCAGCCCTGAGTTCACTAAAGATTCCTACTGCGGTTATCTCGTCTGATATGTGAATATGTTTTTTTACTGTCATGATATGTTTAATAACATATTCGTGTTAAAAAATAATGTGATCAGAATCTATAAATATTCAGTTTTGAAATAATACCTTCTATTTTCATCTGATTATAATCTAATGTTATCTAAAAATGTTTATACTCACTAAAGATTCCTATTGCGATTATCTCGTCTGATATGTGAATATGTTTTTAGCTGTAATTATATGTTTAATAACATATTCGTGTTAAAAATAATGTGATCAGAATCTATAAATATTCAGTTTTGGAATAATACCTTCCATTTTCATCTGATTATAGTCTAATGTTATCTAAAAATGTTTACACTCTTTACTAAAAATCATGCTTTTTATTTACTGTTTTAATTGTAACGTACACATTTGAAGACAAATTTATTATGTAATTGACTGTGCAAAGATATATTAAAATGAAAATACCTTCGTCTAGAAGAACTGGTAAAATTCAATCTTATCTGATAATGTTTATACTCTTTACTAAAAAATCATTACTTTTATCTACTATTCTAATCGTAACATATATAACTGAAGAAAGTTTATGTAGTTGAGTCTGCAAAAGATTAATTTCATATTAGGCCTATATGTTTTTTTAAATATTCAGAAAAAGGAAAGCAATTTAAACACTATTGAAATTAAACATACCTTCGACGGAGAAAAACGGTAAAATTCAATATCATTTGAAAAAGTTTATACTCTTTACTAAAATTATTCTTTTTTCATACTATTGTATTATGATACATAATTGAAGACAAGTGTATGTACTCGCTTTGCAAAAACTGTATTTTTTCATATGTTGTCTTAAAGACTTTCGGTCATTAATTAGGAAAAGTGAAATATTTTAAACGTCGTTGAAATTAAACATCCTTCGATATAAAAAAAATGGTAAAATTCTATCTTATTTGAAAGTGTTTATTCTCTTCAATAAACATAATTCTTTTCGCGGTAATACATACTATTGTAATTGTAACATACACATTTGAAGGCAAATTTATTATGTAATTGACTGTGCAGAAGATATATTTTATATGTGTTTTCTTGAAGCCCTTCATTCATTCAGAAAAAGGCAAGTAATTCAAACATTGTTAAAATTAAAATACCTTCGTCGCTAGAAAATGGTAAAATTCAATCTTACTTGAAAATGTTTAGATGTACTCATCACTAAAATTATGTTTTTTATTTACTACTGTAATTGTAACTTATATAATTGAAGGCAAGTTTATTATGTAAATCGCTTTGCAAAAGCTATATTATACAATGTTTTCTTAAATACCATCGATCATTCATTCAGAAAAAAGGAAGAATTTTGAACATTGTTGAAATTAAAGTTAATAAAATTCATTTTATCAATAGATAGAATTCCTGTTAAATACATAAGAGTGAAAAATAATAATAATAATATTACTTTAAATATTATTGTTTAGATTTTGTCAGCAGGGAAATTTTTAAAAGAAGTACTTAGTATCGGCCAAAATATTTTAGACAAACACAATCACATGACAAGAATTTGAATCAGTTTCAATAGTACGTAGGAATTGTAACTATAGGACAGGCTGGATCAATTACATTCAATGATAAACCAATAAGATTGCCTCGGAAGGTATTTAAATACACCACAATTGGATAAATAGATTTAAAGTCTAAGAGAAAAGGCATGGGGAGGGATCATGTCATTTGGCCTTAATTGGCAGGATAGTGATGAGAAAGATAGCCTAGTGATGGTGATAATGGTGAAATAGTCTCAAAAATAGTTCATAATGTGTATATTTCAAATTACTACACAAGTACACAAAGTAAATCTGTGTATATACTATAAATGCATGTAATGTGTGAATGCATGTAGGTCTGTGTGTATGCATGTAGGTAGTCTATGTGTGTATGCATGTAGGCCTATGTGTATGTATGTATGTATGTATGTATGTATGTATGTATGTATGTATGTATGTATGTATGTATGTATGTATGTATGTATGTATGTATGTATGTATGTATGTATGTATGTATGCATGCAGGAAGGTCTATATATGTATGTATGCATGTAGGTCTATGTGTATGCATGTAGACATACGTGTATTTGCATACAGGTCTATGTGTGTATGCATATAGGTCTATGTGTATGCATGTATGTAGATCTATGTGTGTATGTATGTATGTATGTATGTATGTATTTATGTAGGCTTATGTGTGTATGCATGCAGGAAGGTCTATATATGTATGTATGCATGTAGACCTATGTGTATTTGCATATAGGTCTATGTGTGTATGCATATAGGTCTATGTGTATGCATGTAGGTCTATGTGTGTGTATGTATGTATGTAGGCTTATGTGTGTATGCATGCAGGAAGGTCTATATATTGTATGTATGCATGTAGGTCTATGTGTATGCATGTAGGCCTATGTGTATTTGCATATAGGTCTATGTGTGTATGCATATAGGTCTATGTGTGTATGCATATAGGTCTATGTGTGTATGCATATAGGTCTATGTGTATGCATGTAGGTCTATGTGTGTGTATGTATGTAGGCTTATGTGTGTATGCATGCAGGAAGGTCTATATATGTATGTATGCATGTAGACCTATGTGTATTTGGATATAGGTCTATGTGTGTATGCATATAGGTCTATGTATATGCATGTAGGTCTATGTGTGTATGTATGTATGCTTATGTGTGTATGCATGCAGGGAGGTCTATATATTGTATGTATGCATGTAGATCTATGTGTATGCATGTAGGCCTATGTGTATTTGCATATAGATCTACGTCTGTATGCATATAGGTCTATGTGTATGCATGTAGGTCTATGTGTGTATGTATGTATGTATGTAGGCATATGTGTGTATGCATGCAGGTCTACGTGTGTATGTATGTAGGCTTATGTATGTATGTAATAAATAATTTTGTAAGAGATAAATTCTTGTAATTAATAATATCCCATAATGTAATTAACGACAAAAATTTTATTCTCTTTACAAGAATGGTTAATAGCAAACTACTTAAGATGATTTAGTGAATTTGTTATATAAAAACATTCCTGCGTTAATAGAAGGTATTAAGCCTTGGTATTTTACTTTATAGAAACCTGAAGATGACAGAAATCAAGCCGAAACTAGTATTAACTGATGTAAAATACCGTAATAGTTTAGAAATCTGAAGGTGACCAAAATTAAGCTGGAACTAGGCACTAACTGATGTAAAATATCGTAATAGTTTAGAAATATGAAGGTGACCAAAATTAAGCTGGAACTAGTCACTAACTGATGTAAAATATCGTAATAGTTTAGAAATATGAAGGTGACCAAAATTAAGCTGGAACTAGTCACTAACTGATGTAAAATACCGTAATAGTTTAGAAATATGAAGGTGACCAAAATTAAGCTGGAACTAGTCACTAACTGATGTAAAATACCGTAATAGTTTAGAAATATGAAGGTGACCAAAATTAAGCTGGAACTAGGCACTAACTGATGTAAAATACCGTAATAGTTTAGAAATCTGAAGGTGACCAAAATTAAGCTGGAACTAGTCACTAACTGATGTAAAATACCGTAATAGTTTAGAAATATGAAGGTGACCAAAATTAAGCTGGAACTAGTCACTAACTGATGTAAAATACCGTAATAGTTTAGAAATCTGAAGGTGACCAAAATTAAGCTGGAACTAGGCACTAACTGATGTAAAATACCGTAATAGTTTAGAAGTATGAAGGTGACCAAAATTAAGCTGGAACTAGGCACTAACTGATGTAAAATACCGTAATAGTTTAGAAATCTGAAGGTGACCAAAATTAAGCTGGAACTAGTTACTAACTGATGTAAAATACCGTAATAGTTTAGAAATCTGAAGGTGACCAAAATTAAGCTGGAACTAGGCACTAACTGATGTAAAATACCGTAATAGTTTAGAAATATGAAGGTGACCAAAATTAAGCTGGAACTAGTTACTAACTGATGTAAAATACCGTAATAGTTTAGAAATATGAAGGTGACCAAAATTAAGCTGGAACTAGTTACTAACTGATGTAAAATACCGTAATAGTTTAGAAATCTGAAGGTGACCAAAATTAAGCTGGAACTAGTTACTAACTGATGTAAAATACCGTAATAGTTTAGAAATATGAAGGTGACCAAAATTAAGCTGGAAATAGGCACTAACTGATGTAAAATACCGTAATAGTTTAGAAATCTGAAGGTGACCAAAATTAAGCTGGAACTAGTCACTAACTGACGTAAAATAACACCGCAATAATTTCTATTATTTGTATTACAAATTCACCAAATCATTAGTGATACAATTGCTAAAAGTACATAATCAAGATGTATATTTAAAATGGTATTGGGAACGTCCTCCCTGTGAAAAGTAATGTTTAGGCCAAAGAGGAGACTTGAAAAATTACCGTAGTGTGACTTTGTAGATTACTAATATGGCATCTGATTTCCTAACACATATCCCGGATTTAAATCATGACGAAAATAAAAATCTCATTATAACCTACATGGAATTCGTATAGGCCTAATTCTTGAATTCTGTATCTAAAAGAGTGACTAGTCACGAAATAGGAGATCACAGGATTGGTTGTGGATTGAGGTAAATGATGGTTCTTTTTTTTACAAAATGCTCGGCGACCACTCCATCTCCTAAGAACTCAGAAATGAACACAAAAAAACTTTTTCCATGGTAGCGTGATACTCGTATCGGAGCCGAGGTTATGGAAACAGGAAAATTCTGCAAACGTGATTTGCTTACTTTGTAATATTTAGCTTGTTTATTTTATTATATTGATCATATGTTAGCTACAAGATTCCTAAATATCTAGTGTGTACAGAATTCTCATTTATGTCAGCCGAACGGGGCCTAAAAGCTCAAATCTCGAAGTACTGTAACTATTATTGTTAAAGTGGTAGGCTATTCGAGGAAGGGTTTAGATTGGATGTTTTCTATTGCTTTTCATCTTAAAATAAATATCAACTTTCTAAACAAAGTAATTCCAGTTTCATTTAAAATGTATATATAAACCATTTTATAGTAATACTAGTGGCTTGTGCAGCAAATACTGCTGCAAACTAAGTTCGTTAGACGTTCAAATAAAAATTTTTCAGATTTATTTTCAATGAAGAATACTTGTCTCTTTGATAGTTATTTGCTTCCATAATAATGAAACATACTCCCTCTGAATGGATTTTTTTAGGCCAAATACTTTTTCTTGAACCTATCCAACTTCAGTTTTTTAGTTTCAACGCGAAAACGCAAGTATCAATGTCAGGACGATAGCAGTAGCTATTTCAGGTCATTGTGGATTGTAGGCAAAAGTTAAAAAAATGTCAGGTTTGCTAAGCTTTCGAACAATAGCATTTTCGTGCAGAACTTGAAATGTAGAGCGTAAAATCATTTTATTCTACTAAGAGATCTTGCTGAAATGATCTGGAGATTACAAAATTTTCTAGGCCTCTTATTTTATCAGTACGTAATATCTTTTGATCTTTCCTTAGGAACTGTAATTTTTGCGCTCTCTCGAGCCAATACTGAAGACAATTGCACATATCAATATCTACACTACACCGCCATTAAGTATATGAAAAAGACCCAACCCCACTGGGTTAATAAGTATAAAAATATTTTATTTTTAATAACAATATTATTATCTTACTTAAGTTTTGTAGTTATATATAGCAGCCACTCAGTAAATTATAGAAATGAAGATCTAAATTAAGATATTCTCTACATTTACTTACATAACCTCAAAACGTTTCACTTTCATGTCATTAATATAGCATCAATATTATGTACAATTAATGAAAAAATAGATGCATCATGATATTAACTATGATAATATTTAATTTCTAATGGTAATAATGTCATCAAACCACCTCAAGTTTCGTAGATTTGAATATCCAATACACAGCTATACTCAGAAAATTATACACTGCAGAATCAGTTTTTAATAACAAATTGAGTTGAACTCTAAATATATCGGCAATCCTGCAGGTCATGGCCTTCGTGTAATAGCCTATTGTTTATTGTAGTGTGTGTTTTGTTCCGAAATTCAATCAAGTCGGCCGTTATTGTATAAAACTATTTCTCAAAACTGACAACAGATGGATTTTGGAAAATAGGATAATTATATAGGAAAATTGACATTTCACTGAAAACTACTACTTTTCCGAAAAACTTTAGGTTCCAAGCTTCAAAATGAGGGGCCATTTATTAAAATCCGTTCAGCAGTTTTCCCTTAATTTCCATTACCAGTTCAAATTATATATATAGATGCCTTGTTAGAAGGTGGGCTATGTTCATGAATTTAGTAGGCTTAGGAAAATAATATAAAATCTCATCATCATAGTTAACCTTCATTTCGTAGTAAAACTTCACTTTTATCATTTTAAATAACGAGAAGTAATGGATCATTATATTATAAAGGAAAAAAAAATTGTTTGTCAAATTTTACTGTCAGGAAAATTCACTGGAAGAATGTAGAGACATATTGACTGCAGAAGAATAAAATTGTTTATTTGCTTGAGAATCTTTTGAGGTAATTTGATTTGTCTGTAATATGTTAGTTTTGCTTCTTAATTTGTTGGATGAGTTACTATTTGTTAGATATTGCTTTGATTAAATGGATGTAAGTAATCATGAAAGAGACTAAACATAGAATTGGCTGTAACATTGTTTAAGAATTACTTAAGTTAACCTAAAATTATTAGCGAAAACTATCATCATTACATACCTTGAAGAAAGGCTATAATTAAGAGATGCTCTATTGTTTTCCTAAGCCTACTACATTCATAAATATGACCCAACAATATAAGCGATAATTAAAATTTTTTAAACGTACATATTTAAGTTGCCTAATGCATGAAGGAAGATGATGACATATTTTAAATGACAATGTTAAATCCCTATCTCCTATACTAAAATAAACGTGGTTTGTAGTAAAGTAACTGAACAATTATCAGCAGTAAAATATTAAACTGTCTTGTTGGCTATGGGAATGAATTTGACATAAAAGTAAAAATTATGAATTATAAAAAACGTTGAGAACTCTTAATCGAGTTTTCAAATCGTCTATGATCTAGAAATATAACAAAAATAAAAATCTACATCACTTCAACAAGTACAATGTTGGCAAAATTTTGAACTTCTGACAGTACGAAATATAACCAGTAAAATGAAGTTTCTAAGGAAAATTTCAGCACAAAGTTGAGTAGAAGAATAAATACGTCATATCCTCGTTGTTCCTGCAATAACTCCTATGTGACATATTGATCGATTTTGAGATATTGTCTCTATTAAATAACTTAAATAGTGATACAAATAATAAAATTTCCTACATGTAATTTATTTCTTTGTTTCGAAAACGTAAGAATTTACAGTCTCCTATATATTGTTGCCATAGGATGAATAAATGTGTTTTTTTCCTACTGAAAACTTTTATATTTTGCACATAGGAGGTAATTGCAGGAACAACGACGATATGTATTCTGCAAGAAGTAAAACTATCACCAGTAGTAGGTCTATTTCACATTAATAGAATATTTTACGTTCAGTTGTCAACGATATGTCCTCCGTACGTCTACCACTAAGAGGTAGAAGATTCAGGGGAAGCTCTCAAAAAAACTGACAGGAGATCGTAACAGATTACCAGCTATAGTACGTGAAGAGAATATTATTATTATTATTATTATTATTATTATTATTATTATTATTATTATTATTATTGACGATGATGATGATGACTGTCATGTTCATGGTCTTAACTCTTCTCATTTTCACTTGAAGAGTACTAAAGTGGTTTGAACATTTTGTACAACGTGGTGATCTTTGTCCGGACTTCTGTTAAATAACCCCTACCTTTCCTCCCATTTAAAACGAACTTGCACTAGGATCATTCACATAGTTTTAGCTATTTATAATGACCCTAACGAGTAGCGAATAGCCTTCTACCATTCTCTACTTGAAGAAGAATATCAATTTTATTTACTTGTTTTTTATCTATTTATTTTATTGCTAGTAAGTCTGAAATGAATACAAGTTAATAAATACAAAGAAAGATAAACTAGCCCACTCCTGAATGAGTAAGACTCGTGCTCAGGAGGGGATTCCAATACAGACAAAAATAAAATTAAAATCGAGAGTGAATACAGATTAAATAGTGTTTAATATGTTTAAACCCAAATTTTAAATCCAATACAATTTTTTATATATATTTTTTTATTAATTTGGAGAGGATTCATGATTAAAATAATATTGGAATAAAATTTGTTTAATAATCTGGGACCTTGACTCATGCTATGATAAAAAGCTGCATTGGTTTTACATTTTGGTTCACAATTTAAGTACGAAGTGTCGTCATTTCTAACTAGAACGAATGTGGAATAATTTACCATTGTTTACTTGCCCATGACTGTAGTTATAGGCCTTCCATAACGTAGATCAGTGTTCGAATCACGGTGACGCCAAAATGAATTTGTGCTGAAGAACCAACGCTGGAGGAGGTTTGCTGACAGTATTAACTTTCCACCAGCCACAGTTAATCATTATCTATTCTTCAGGGAAGAAATAGATGAGCAAATGCCTTGCTATCACTGGAAAGGGTCTACGGATCGGATGATGTTCGATGCCAGGTGCAAAACATTAAATATTTATGGAAGTCACTCGTGTACTTGGGCCGGAGGACCCCTGGGTGTCACAATAACAACGAACTGAGTTCCTCTTAAACACCTGCCGAAGCATTCATTTTATTCTGAATCATGTTTAGCGTTCATCTAGATCTGAAACATTCTTAGTGTTGAATTTTAACTCAGATTTATCTGCAAGTAACCTGCGAATTTTGATGGCATTTATCTCTGCAGCCAGAAATATTTTAATTATCTACTTATTTATTTATGTTTTTTTTTCTTACAAAACTGTTTTACAATTTTGCTACATTGTGCTCACGTTTATATGAAGGAAAAGTCTGTTCATTGGTCATGTCTGTGAAAAAGAAAATTATAATTTTAGTGAATTTCAGACATTTTGTATCGTGAGAGCGTAACGACTTGAGCTTATTTTTGTTTGTTAGTCGGTTTTCACCGTTCTTGTTTTAATGGTTGTTAATGTTCATAGAGTTCCTACTAACATTATAGGACTGTATGTGAATTATTTTGTATATTTTTTTATTTAACACTCTGAAAATCTTAATTGTTTCGTTATTACCTAGTTTATTCTCTGAAAGTTCAAGCATTTATTTGATTTAAAATGCATTTTTTAATTTTTATCTGTAAAATAAAAATTGATTTCAACGATATTATTATTATTATTATTGTTGTTGTTGTTGTTGTTATTATTATTATTATTATTATTATTATTATTATTATTATCATTACGATTATTACACACACATTTCAGTGAGATTTCGGACATTTTATGTTATGGGAGCATAACATTGTCTACGCCTAAATTTATCTGCTTATTAGTTTGTGTATGTTTTTACCGTCTCTGAAATGGTTGATAACATTAGTAGTTTCTACTAAACTTGTAAGTCTCCAGGTGAATTATATTATCATAATTTTTTTTTAAATTTCGACTCTTTATTTGTGTAATTATTATTTTTATTAATGAGCAATACGCATGTCCGCGACTTTTCAATATGTAATATACATTATTAGTCTATTATTATTATTATTATTATTATTATTGTTGTTGTTGTTGTTGTTGTTGTTGTTGTTATTATCATTACGATTATTACACACACATTTCAGTGAATTTCGGACATTTTATGTTATGGGAGCATAACATTGCCTACGCCTAAATTTATCTGCTTATTAGTTTGTATATGTTTTTACCGTCTCTGAAATGGTTGATAACATTAGTAGTTTCTACTAAACTTGTAAGTCTCTAGGTGAATTATATTATTATATTTTTTTTTAAATTTCGATTCTTTATCTGTGTAATTATTATTTTTATTAATGAGCAATACGCATGTCCGCGACTATTCAATATGTAATATACATTATTAGTCCATTATTATTATTAATATTATTATTATTATTATCATTTCCATTATTATTATTTCTATTATTATTATTATTATCATCATTATTATTATTATTTCCATTATTATTATTATTATTATTATTATTATTATTATTATTATTTCCATTATTATTATTATTATTATTTCCATTATTATTATTATTACTATTATTATTTCCATTATTATTATTATTTCCATTATTATTATTATTTCCATTATTATTATTATTATTATTATTATTATTATTATTATTATTTCCATTATTATTATTATTATTATTATTATTATTTCCATTATTATTATTTCCATTATTATTATTATTATTATTTCCATTATTATTATTATTATTATTATTATTATTATTTCCATTATTATTATTATTTCCATTATTATTATTATTATTATTATTATTATTATTATTATTATTATTAAATATCCGCTCAAAAGAACCCTAATTCACCAAGCGGTATGCTAGGGTTTTCGTTTTTTTTATGCGGTATACTAATTATCTATACTACTTATTTTTTACACAGATAATGGTGAAATATATATCTACTCTCTTTTAAAGATAAAGTTTAGCAAGTCTATAAATTGTCTGTAGCAACAAGGTTTTTTGATCACTTCACATAGTGGAGTCTTTTATTATTATTATTATTATTATTATTATTATTATTATTATTATTATTATTATTATTACCATCATTAGTACGATAATAACCATCATCATCAGTGACGCAATGCATTTATTCACTGCATTGTTCTTCCCAGAATTAGGCCTATATGCTGAAAGACCTACCCATAATAAATGAACTGGATTTTGGATTATGTTGTGTATAAACTCTTTTTTTTTACGTTTGATCGTTTGTATAATCACAAGAAAATGTGCTTTCATTACGTACTTAATTAATTACCATTTTCAGAGAAATAAGTCATGTTAATGATTTAGAGAAAACCGTTACAGACAAAAACGCATGTAAATATCTGAAAATATAAGCAAAAACTTACAGGATTCATGTAAAATAAATGATATTGTGATTTTTATCGTGAAATTAATAGTTTCACGCAAAAAATTCTATCTACGGCCCAGTTCAAAAGGGGAACAACTCAAAATTTGAAGTTTTGAGACACCTGCATTTTAAAGCTTTATGTTACTGCAAAAAAATGAAAGGATCATTGAAATGACTCCAAATGCTGTTAATGATGTTTTATATATTATTATAAATTTCAAATTAGAGTGTGTTAATAGGATTTTTCACAGCAACATGAAGCTTTAAAATTCAGGTTTCTTAAAACTTTAAATTTTGAGTTATTTCCCTTTTGAACAGGCCAGTCGCTATGACCAAAAAGTATATTTTGTATTTCAATCCTTATTACTTAGATGGATACACAACTGTCACTTGTTTGCGCGATATTGTTGAGGCCTATAGCGTATTTTGTGAAAATAACAAGTTTGTTATAAAACATTTTTGGAGTAAGCTGTAATTTTATTATTAAAGATCACTTTATAAAATATTTTATGTGAGATTATTTTAAAAATTATCATCCGCACGGATAACAAACATTTTGGAATTTGAGTAATAGTTCACTTTGTAAAAAATTGTATAATTAATATTATTTATCTTTTGTACGCGTACATTAGACAATTACATTTCTAATTTCATGTATAATGTATGTTTCAAATCTTCACAGTTTATCTTACTATAAATTTCGAGAAAGAACCTTCCTTGATTACTTTTCGTTGTAAGTTATTTGTTTTACTGATTACATAAAAATGACCCTTATTAGGAATATAAAATTTCACATTTTACCATATTCATTTTTCGTGTGAGATTATGGAAGGTATTTCATATCTAAACAAGCAGTTTCTCTAAAATTTCGGAAAAAAGTGTACCGTGAAAATTATGAATCTTCAACAGTGTTGACTAACCATTTTCGATTGATGTTACTTACATCGATTATCTCAAAGAATGTAGAAAATAAATGCAGTTCTGTTTTCAATTTTTTTAACTCCTGTGCTGAGAAATTTAAAAAACAGTATTATACGCATGTATATACTTGTTAGTTTCATCAAATTAAATCTCCCATGTAACAAATTTTATATTTTGAATTGGCATTGGCCCTTATTTGATTGGTATATCCAAAAATATATTTCTAAAAATATTTTTTTACATTAAATATACAGAGTGATTCACGAGGATTTGCCGTCACTTACGGAGCATATTTCCGAAGACATTCTGAGCAAAAAATGTCATATAAACATTTGCCCTAATCTCAATATTTTCAGAGTTACACTAATTTGGAGTTGTTTGTAAAATACCATTATTCTTGAGTTTCAAGGGTAAAAGAATATTACAGATAAAGAATGAACTATTCAGGAGTATCATTTCTTTAATTAGCTAGTATTCTGAAGCTAAAAATGTGTTGTGAATTCCATATTTGCTTCGTACAGAATTTTGTTCGATTTTTAACTACGAATTTATCACAACAATTGTTATAAATCACGCCATTCTTGTAAATTCTTTAAGACTGTACATTAGGATGCATAATTAAACTAGAAAGAATCAAGTTCCTAAAGTTGTATGATTTGTAACAATTTTTGTGATAAGTGCGTAAGAATGATGTCATGTTTAGTTAAAAATTGAAAAACATAATCTGTACAAAGCAATTAACAACACATTTTTAGCTTCAGAACATAGCCAATTCAAGAAATGATACTTCTAAATAGTTCATTCCCTATTTGTAATATTTTTTACCGTTAAAACTAAAGAAAAAATGTATCTTAGTAACAACTTCAAATTAATGTAACTCTGAAAATATTGAGATTATAACACATGTTTATATGACATTTTTTTCTCAGAATGTCTTCGGATATAAGCTCCGTAAGTGACGGTAAATCTTCGTGAATCACCCTGTATATTCGTTACCGATAAAACAAGTAAATAATTAAAATCCATTACTTGTTTAACAGCAATATTATAATATTTTTGTTCTAACTGGATCTTCTCCAAAAAATTCCATAACATGTTTATTATATATTATTTTCTAATTATATTCTACAGTTACTTTGCTAAGTTGGTAAAGAGCTCTTTGTATATTATATTCTGTAGAAACAAACAAATTTACTTTATCATCCGGAAAAAGTAATGTATCTTAATATCTCATTATAAATTGTTGAATTATGCATTAAAATATTGTCAGTTTCTTATGACATCGTCAATATTAAGGTTAAGAAAGAGACAGGGTATTGAGAAAATCCCTAACGTAATATACAGGGATTTGGACAATGAAATTATTTTAAATAAAACAATTTGTTGTAAGATTTAAGTGTGTCTAACAAACGGAATGGAATAAACATGAATAACGGAAACTCTTTAATAATAATAATAATAATAATGATAATTATAGTTTTGAGAATCAGTTACAGAGGAAGTAAGAGAATACCAAACTAGTACATACATGTCTTGAGAGTGCTAGAAAATCGCATTTATACACTACAAACAAAATAATTTAGAACATGAAGATGATCTAGTCTATGGAGATATGAATGTGCCACAAGACCTATAGGCCTACCTTGTTTTTTTAAGAAGAAGAAGAAGAAGAAGAAAAAGCTCGTAACTATAGTTCAGTAATCGAAATAACGAGATACTTGACACGTAAAATGTTAAATTGAAGCGACTCACGAAGCTAGGCCAAATATTAGACGGAAGACCGGGAGGCTATAGCGCCCATTAACAATAAAAAGACAAGTGAACGATTAATTTTAACGTTGAGAGAAAAAAAAATCGTATAATATTGCTCAGCATAGTTCTATTTCTATTTTAGGTTTATTTTGGATCATCTCGTGCTTAAACTAATTTTATAAATGATCGAAAGAAATGTATATTCTAACACCGTTTTATAATAAAATAGCTTTGGATGTAATTTCTTAGTTTGGCCTTTAATTATGTATATTAGTTTACATGCACGAATATGTTAGGAACCCTGATGAATTGAAAATATTTATTTATGCTTTCTATAGTTAGTTCTAGTTATTCTGGTGCAGATGTAGCCTATATATTTTGAATTAAATCTATTCAGATAATTATTGTATTTTATGTATATAGGCTACAGCCAATTAATTGCTATTTTATTTTCTTTTTCGCTTAAATATTAGGTCAACTATAGTTGATTTATCACTAGTGACCTTTTTTAAAACTACGTTTAAGGTCATGTTTAACCGTCTCACTCAGATCCTGTATTATTTTATCATCCTCTTCCAATGCCATAGTCGTGTATGTAATGAACAGTTATCGTGATTATGTTACCGTTAAAATCAGAAATCCGTGAAAACCAGTTTCAGCTAGTAAAAACTAGTTTTAAAAATGTAGATAGATAGAAAGTGAGTTTTCGTAAGGTCTAGAATCAGTTACACATTAGGTTTGGTTTGTTTAGGCTTTTACCAGGTAAAAGCCTAAACAAACCAAACCTAACCTGTAATTGATTATACGGTATATCTTACGAAAACTCGCTTTGTATCTATCTACATTTTCTTAAACTAGTTTTTACTAGTTGAAACTGGTCTTGACGGATTTCGGGTTTTAATGGTAACAATTATTAAGTACACTAAACTATCTTAACTTAAATTGCAAACTTCTTTAGTCACATCTAAAGTGCATGACTTTTGTAGTCAGTTTAGTCAGCTTTGTTGTTAATATTTAAAACTATTTATAAAATAATTATAATTTAGACGTCAGATTCCATAATCTTTCATATTCAGTTTCAATGGTTTTTCCATAAATCGCGCAAAAAAACTTTTGTAATGTATTTTTTTATAATCTAACTAAACCTATGTATTACTGAATCAGTCAAAAGAGGAAAACCAGTCTGCAGAGTTTTATCCTTCAAACTTCAAGAATGATAACAAAATAAGGCGTAATATATCGAATAAGATGTTGATTGATCTCGTGTATTGAACAAAGCGGGTTCTGGAACTGTAAATATTTCTTCTTCTCTCTTGTAAACAAAGAAAATAATTGAACTTCTCTCTTCAAAAGAATCTACTTTTCTCTCTGTTTCTTTCTGAGTTTTGTAAAATATTAAGCTGAAAAACATTAGCTACATTACTGAAAAAGTAAGGAAATTTCATTATTTTGAAATCATAAACCAAATAATATGATACCGTAAGTCATTACCAGATGATGAAAACAGAAAAAAAATATTTAAATGAAAATAAATGTCTCTTGGCGTGAGTGTAAAGAGCGAAATGCAAAATATGAATGTAAAGTAGGAAATTGACGGTGCTGGTCTTAAAAATTTGAATTATTAAACCATAATAAAGCATCAAGAAAACTTGTTAAACGAGGCAGACATAACCTTACATAACAAGCAACCTAAGTTCTATGTTGTAACTGTTGCAGTGCTAACTAGGAATAAAAATAAAATGCCTTCCATACTGTTTCATTTCAATATCGGATTATGTTCATAAACTTCTAAATACCAACCATATTCTTCTCTTAAACAATATATTAATAGATAAAGAGCATTATGCAACCACCGTCATCTAAACCCAATATGGTTGCATGATTACGTGGTTGGTTAATGGAAACAACATGAATAAGATAGATTTTGAAAACGACACTACTGGATTAGAAGTCTTTTGGAATAATCGTTGATTTTTCACGTTTAAAATAAAGGGGATAAAAAGCGTTTGTAACGTCATATGTCTATAAAATGATAGAGAAAATGGAGTAGATTCAGGAACTTCTGCGAACACAATTTCATCCAAAAGTGGATAAGACGGATTTTTGTAAACCTGGTACTACAATTGTTTTCACTTTTAAATACTTTCAAGTTCCATGATGTGATGTTTGTTAATACTTCTGTCAAAATATTGGATTTATTAACGTATGAATTTTTAATCAGTTTACACCCGTACTGGTTGGATGATCGTTCACCTCTGCTGAGGGATTTGGAAGTGAGACCAACAGTCGGTTTTCCGACCTTGACCCTTCATGGGTTGTACCACCATAGATAACTTATTATGAATGTTTAATTATTTGATATGCAAAAGGACCTCGTTGATAGTTTTTTGTCACGTTTTTTAATGTTTATGCTGGGATATATTTTAGTATTTTCTTTCACAGCAGACCTACTGGATTCATTGTATTATGGATATGAAATTTTAATACTTACATAGGTTTCTATTCCATGGTCATAGGAAGAAAAGTAAAGAAGGTAAACTTGCGAATTCTAAATGAGACAGTAGAGCAAGTGGACAGCTTCAAATACTTGGGGTGTACTATAAGCAGTAACATGAGCTGCTGCCAAGAAGACAAAAGGAGAATAGTAATGGCAAATGAAGCTTTTAATAGAAAAAGGAACATCATCTGCGGACCTCTGGAGAAGGAAGAGACTAGTGAAGTGCTTTGTATGTAGTGTAACATTGTATGGGACAGGATCATGGACATTACGACGAAGTGAAGAGAAGCGAATAGAAGCATTTGAAATGTGGATATGGAGAAGGATGGAGCGTGTGAAATGTACAGACAGAATAAGAAACGAAGCTGTGTTGGAAAGAGTGGGTGAAGAAAGAATAATACTGAAACTGATCAGGAAGAGAAAAAAGAATTGGTTGGGTCACTGGTTGAGAAGAAGCTGCCTTGTGAAGGAGAAGAGTTCGGGCCAGAAGAAGATATCAGTTGATAGACGACATTTATGGATCATGTGAGGAAACGAAGAGGAAGGCAGAAAATAGAACAAATTGGAGAATGTTGGGTTTGCAGTGAAAGACCTGCTCTTGGGCAGAACACTATGAATGAATGAGGTTACTATTTTGCTGACATTTTTATAATTTATATAATTCTTGCAAGATTTTGGAGCTCTGAGATCTGTGTTTATATCATATTACCTTCATTGCGTAATGGCTTGAAGTTCTGGTAATTTCGACGAAAGGTTTAATTACAAAATAATAAATTAATAATTACTAAATAACTCATTTTAATGCCATAAATCATAGAAGTAAATCAAATATTTTTTTTGTATATCACCCGAGGATTACTCATAGACTTATATTTCTGTGAGTAAAAATATTCCCAAGAAATGTTCACTTCTAGGGAGATATCTGTGAATTGTTAATATTATAAATTCTTGGAACTTCCCACAGGACATTTCTTGTGTATCGCGTGTTGCGTGTAGACCTTCTTTTGCGTACCTTTCCGACAATTAATTCCAGTAAACTCGAAAGACCATTCCCGAAGATTGTTTCATCGCGTTGATCTGTTTTTCACATTAACAACCAAGTAAAATTTCGTCGACACGTTTCAATTACCTAGAAACAAATGTTACATGTCCTCGAAATTGATGATGCAATAGACTATATCTTCTGCATCCGTGTACAAGATTGAAAACATCACAAATTCAATAAGACTTAAGCTTGTCCAGCAGAATAAAAGTAACATTTTCTTAAGAAAATTATTCTGTCTGTGTAATTTTTTTTTTATATTGAGTTCTAACAAGTCATATAATTTTTGCCCGGTAATAAAAGCGTGAATTATACGCCACACTATATTATTAGAAAAAAGTTTCAGGTTGAAAAGGATTATTATATTGTGAAGAACTTACGTCCAGAGACAAAATCGCTATTTATTCACATGAAACGTTTATGTTCGTGTATCAAGTGATTCAAAAGTTACAAATTGCTCAATGCATGATATCAGTTGCTTAGCAACGGATCATTCACATGAAATCGAGTAATATAATATAATATATAATATACCCTTCATGAAGTCTGAAATGTTTAAAATCTTTTGGTAATCTTCATAATAATTATAATACTTTGATAAATGTCTGTACTTCTGGTTTACGAAAATTAGTTCGGAGTAAATATTAGACCCTATACATATGTAGAAAGTTGCATAACCTATTTACGGAACCACAGTTTACTATGGACTAGAAGAATAATTTGTGTACGATGATTACAAATAACAAAAATTATGTTTTTTTTTTTTTTTTTTTTTTTTGTTAACTGAGAATTGTGAATACCAAGGAAACAAAGAACAATCAATATGAAATAGGTATTACGTAATGCAATTGTTAACGTTGCCATGAAATGGCGAAATGATGCATCTTCCTTCAGTTTGTTATTTCTTAATGCACGATATCATTTTAAATAGTTTCCTCATTGTGTAAATTGTCTTACCGTAAAATACCGACATCGTTTGGTGTGATACTATGTTGAAATCAAGTAAGTACAAAAACCATAAAACTACACCATAAATATGAATATTCTTTCTCTTCGTAACAGGAAAATTTGCAGTAGAATGTTACCCAATTACCTGATGAAGGATACGAGTTTATTCAGCTGATAGATGCAATAATTTATTGTTATAAATGAATGTTTGAAATCACTTTTTCCACCTAAGTTACACATTTCATTAAGGAGTTACGTAAGCTTACAGCAGTAAATTTTTTTTAAATATTCAACTTTTTTTTCCTCCATTACTCTATCTTGTACAATAATGAAAATTAGCATGTGTAAAACACTGTCCCTCTGCTATATTAAAAAAAATATTTTTACGATTATAAAAATTATTTATATTTTTCTTTTCAAAATTTAAAACTCTGGCAGTTCACTGTGCAGTGATGAAGCATTTCCCTCATAACTCATAAACATGCTAACTTTTTCATGTTCTCTTTCTTTTATTTTATTGCTGAAATTCATGTTTATAATATCATGCTCTTTCAATTACATTCCTTAATAAATATATATTTTTTTATTTTGCGTTAGAAGAAAATACTGATATTTGACAATTTTTTAAAATGAATTTATTTTTTTATCAGACAATTTATCAAACGTAGAGAAGTGATTTTTCATCATATTGTAGATTTGGCATGCATAAATACACACAAAAAATTTCATCACAAAATGTTGGTTAGTTTTTGAGTTATGTGAGAAACGCTTCATCACTGCGCAATGAACTGCCTCCATTTTGAATTTTAAAAATATATAAATAATTTTTTAAATTTTAAAAATATTTTTATCATATAACAGGAGGACAGTGTTTTATACATACTAATTTTTATTATTTTTAAAAGATACAGTAATGGAGGAAATAAAGTTCAATATTGCCGAAATTTTACTGCCGTAAGCTGTACCTAACCCCTTAATTTGATGTTACATCCTTTTACCGGGAAGGTCTTCACTTGTCGAAACAGTATCTTCACATTTTGTAATTAAAAGTTAACATTACAGCAAACATGTCAAATCTAAAAGAAGAGTTTTAAGTTCTTTTACCTAAACACGATCGATGTAATACTGTGTGATAAAAGATATGATACGATATGATACATATTTTATTAGGTTATTTTACAACGTTTTATCAACATCTTAGGTTATTCAGCGTCTCAATGAGATGAAGGTGATAATGCCGGTGAAATGATTCCGGGATCCAGCACCGATAGTTACCCACTAGGTTGAGGGAAAACCACGGAAAAAATCTCGACCAGAACTTGCTCGTAAAAATATTTTTATCATATAACAGGAGGACAGTGTTTTACACATACTAATTTTCATTAATTTACAAGATACAGTAATGGAGGGAAAAATGTTGAATATTGCCGAAATTTTACTGCCGTAAGCTGTACCTAACCCCTTAATTTGATGTTACATCCTTTTACCGGGAAGGTCTTCATTTGTCGAAACAGTATCTTCACATTTTGTAATTAAAAGTTAACATTACAGCAAAAATGTCAAATTTAAAAGAAGAGTTTTAAGTTCTTTTACCTAAACACGATCGATGTAATACTGTGCGATAAAAGATATGATATGATAAGATACATATTTTTATTAGGTTATTTTACAACGCTTTATCAACATCTTAGGTTATTTATCGTCTGAATGAGATGAAGGTGATAATGTCGAAGAAATGATTCCGGAATCCAGCACCGATAGTTACCCAGTAGGTTGAGGGAAAATCACGGAAAAAATCTCGACCAGGTAACTTTCTCCGACCGGGAATCGAACCGGGTCACCTGGTTTCACGGCCAGACGCTAGTCGCTGCCGATTATTCTCTCTTAGGGTGGGACTGTCTTCACCCTCCAGTTCAATCTACATCTCCATATTGAAATTAATACTTTAATTCTTTGAAAATTTGAAATTTCGATAATGCGTATAAAATTCAGAAAATTTGCTTATTGTATTTTATAAAAAAAAATGTTCTTTGTAGGTATTACAAACATTTTTTATAAACCGATCTAAATTTATTGTAGGTCCTGAAATTTTCTTTCACATTCAAAAGAATTACTGCAACCTTATTTCCTTTTGTTTAGAGCATAAATACATATCATAGTAGTATGGCTCACTATTGTAGCCTACATTATTTTTGGATTTATTATTATTATTATTATTATTATTATTATTATTATTATTATTATGTTAGTTTTGGAATATATTCACTATTAATATTAACTCTACAACAAAATTAGTCTGCATAGTTTGATATTTTCCCGACAATTTATTGTTAAGGCCATATCTGGAGTGTATTGCTTGTCCATTCAGTATTATATCCATATAAGCAATTTTAATTAACTCATGCCGTATTACTGTAAATGAGAGATTGAAATTGTCAGATTTTTTTTGCACAGAGAAGTTTCAATTCCTAGGCCTCTTATTTTAATTTGTGATATATTATAAATTAAATTATGCGCTGTTACTGATTGAGATTACACATGTATATGTATGTTTAATTTTTTTAAAGGCATTAACATATTTTCTAAAATCATTTCTCTTTGTACGCGTAACGTCAACATTATACTTCACGTAGTTTTAATAATTTTGTTTTCTAATCATGGAAAGTCGCTAGAAAAAAGAAGACTAAAGTCTTTGAAATATTTATTTATTTATTTACTTACTTACTTAATTATTTCTTTACTTACTTATTTATTTACTTATTTGTTTATTTACTTATTTATTTACTTATTTATTTATTTACTTATTTATTTATTTACTTATTCATTTATTTACTTATTTATTTATTTACTTATTTATTTACTTATTCATTTATTTACTTATTTATTTATTTACTTATTTATTTACTTATTTATTTATTTATTTACTTATTTCCTTACTTATTTATTTATTTACTTATTTACTTATTTATTTATTTACTTATTTATTTATTAATTTATTTACTTATTTAGTTACTTATTTATTTGTTTGTTTTATTTATTTGTTTATTTTATTTATTTATTTATTTATTTACTTGTTTTATTTATTTATTTACTTGTTTTATTTATTTCCTTATTTATTTGCTTATTTATTTATTTATTTATTTATTTATTTATTTATTTATTTATTTAAGTATTTTACTTATATATTTGTCTATTTATCTATTTAATCTATTTATTTTATTTGTTTATTAATTTACTTATTTATTTATTGCAAATAAAATAACCTAGTCTAACATTCACGAAGAATTTTGGTGGTTATAGTGGTAGTACTCGTAGAAATGTTGATTCGAATATTACCGTTATTGACATCATGGTGCTGAAGCTTGAATTACATCACCAACACCACCACCACCACCACCACCACCACCACCACCAGAATCGTCCCTTATCGTAAATTAGTAATTTCAGCCGAAACTGAATGAAAGTACTCTTATTTATGAATAAAATATCATTTGAGAATTATTTATTAAATTCGGAATATGTATTATACGTCTTTCTCGTGTTAAATTTTACTGTACCTGGTTAACATGTTTCGGCCTGCTATTGGCCATCTTCAGAACTGGTTGTTGCTGGTCTTGGCGCCTTTTGTTTTGTTTCCTGTGGGGATGTAGACCAGCAACAACCAGTTCTGAAGAAGGCCAATAGCAGGCCGAAACATGTTTATTTATTTATTTATTTATTTATTTATTTATTTATTTATTTATTTATTTATTTATTTATTTATTTATTTATTTATTTATTTATTTATTTATTTATTTAACCAGGTACAGCGAAATTTAACATGAGAAAAACATATAATACATATTTCGAAGTGATATAGTGTTAAAAGTTGTGTAATCAAGATGTATTTATCGGAGAATTTCACATATGATGAAATTAACGAAATTAGAGAAATATTAACTCGTAAAATTAAAGAGTAATGGCACTTTACAAATTATCAAATATATTATTTTTCACCCTTTCTTACAATTATCCTGTCCAGTATCGGTTGATCGTTCAGAATTTCTTTTCCTTGTAGATTTACACATTTGGAGCATTTTTTTATTAAATTTAGTTGGCTGATCGCCAAATTGAGATAACTCAGAATTCTATATTTACCATAGTTTTTCGTAAGGCGTTAGGACAAATTATTATCTGTGTAAACCTTACAAGAAATGGGCAACGGATGTACGTAATACGCCAACCACTGCTACGTGAATATCTATTTTTTTTTTACCAAATTTACAAGTTCTCCTCTACCTGCGAACGGCGCTTTAACCTCGGTGGCATGAATTGTATATTTATTAGAACTCGTGTGGTTCGAATCTCTATTTACCAGGAACAGTTAGAATAATATCTAATTCTCACCTTCAAATCCCAGTGATAGGTTCGCACTAGTTGTCCTCACTGGCCTTGGAACGCCCAGAATAGCAACTCATAGGCCGTGCTCTTGTGAATAGCGATAGAGCGATCCTTTTTATTTATTTTTGTAGGTAACTTCTTTTTTTCGGCTTCATTTAGTGGAGTAGTTACGAAATTGACCACAGACATTGGGACTCAAATAACTATTTTCCATAGTTCCGTAATCTTTCGCAAGAAGACGGGAATACTAGTTCCTTTTACTTTTTCATTATACGAAAAAAAAAAATAATTTGTATTTCCACTAAAATACAAATTTTCAGTATCTGTATATTACCTTAAAAGTAGGTACGAGCATTCCGTCTGTTTGTGCGGACCGATTTCTCCAAAACTATTGGACTGATTTTGTTTAGCTCTATATCCATTATTATTGCTATTAATATTTCCAGAAACGATGTAGGCCTACATGAAATGTAATAATTTTAATGACAAATTACTTACTTACAGTTTCTAGAGAATCCGGAGGTTCATTGCCGCCCTCACATAAGCCCGCCATCGGTCCCTATCCTGTGCAAGATTAATCCAGTCTCTATCATCATATCCCACCTCTCTCAAATCCATTTTAATATGAGCCGTTCACAGCAAAAGTGGTGTAAGTCAGAATTGGGTAATGAGGTTTAAAGTAAAAATTCTGTAAAATACAGCGCAAAGTAGCAATTAATATGTCCTTCGTGCTGTCCACTGACTACTAATAGTTTAAATAAATTGAATATTAATTGCTACTTTGCGCTGTATTTTACAGAATGTTTACTTTAACCCTCGTTACCCATTTTTGACTTACACCACTTCTGCTCTGAACGGCTCATATTATCCTCCCATCTACGTCTCGCCCTCCCCAAAGGTCTTTTTCCCTCCGGTCTCCGAACTAACACTCTATATGCATTTCTGGATTCGCCCATAGGTGCTACATGCCCTGTCCATCTCAAACGTCTGGATTTAATGTTCCTAATTATGTCAGGTGAAGAATACAATGCGTGCAGTTCTGCGTTATG
This sequence comes from Periplaneta americana, assembly GCF_040183065.1. Taxonomy (NCBI): domain Eukaryota; kingdom Metazoa; phylum Arthropoda; class Insecta; order Blattodea; family Blattidae; genus Periplaneta; species Periplaneta americana. The sequence continues at coordinate 197,889,003 of NC_091118.1, read as the reverse complement.
TAACTTTCTCCATACTCCTGTAACTTCATCCCTTTTAGTCCCAAATATTTTCCTAAGCACCTTATTCTCGAACACTCTTAACCTCCGTTCCCCTCTCAAAGTGAGACTCCAACTTTCACAACCATACAGAACAACCGGTAATATAAGTGTTTTATAAATTCTAACTTTCAGATTTTTTGACAGCAGACTGGATGACAAAAGCTCCTCAACCGAATAATAGCAGGCATTTCCCATATTTATTTTGCGTTTAATTTCCTCCCGAGCGTCATTTATATTTGAAGAGTCCACTGCAAGAATGATGGATGTCATTTGGAATACATTTTTCAGGAGAAGCAATTGAAAGTTTGAAATGCTTAGCGCACAAAGCTTAACTGTGATTTTCCGATCATTACTGGACAATGACTATCAGTGTTAATGCCATAATTATAACACTCTATGTACATTCTATATGTCTTAAGCTATGCATTGACAGTCTTGGTTCATTTTCGACAAGAAAGTGACATCCATCATTCTTGCAGTGGACTCTTCATTTGTTACTGTTGCTCCCAGATATTTGAATTTTTCCATCTCTTCAAAGGATAAATTTCCAATTTTAATACTTCGCTTTCGTACTATGTTCTGGTCACGAGAATGTCTTTATTTGAATTCACATTAAATGGCGACCTACTTCACATCGAATTAGATCAATTTCTTCGTGATATTTTAAATGTATACGGCTATTGGACAATTTAAATGACGAAGACATATGTAAAACGAACAAGATTAAAGAATGATACCATTTTTGTGACATGAATTTTCTGACATTCCTATTTTCCTATTTTTTTTCGAATCTTATGCACCTACATATGGCTAAAATTCACAAAATCGGAGAAAATGCGGCACGTTTCATAGATATTTTAAATTATATATTTATTTAGTTCATTTTTTCTGTACATTGTTGTCAATGTGTAGATCAGTGTTACGTAACTAGCCACGATAATTTAAAAGATAATTTTATTTCTAACAATTTGGAATTTCTCGTTAGAGATTTTTCCTTCTCCACTCTGTCCCAGAGTAGCGATCGACAGAATTTTTGTCATCACACTTCTCTAGCTGAAAAGGCGAATTAAAGCCGGAACAGAGACAACGCAAAACAATAAATAGAGTTTACACTCTTGAAAATACAAGTTTGTGTTTTCACAGATCTTTGCCAAAGGTTTGATCCTTTGATTGCATTTGGTATTGCTCTTTGCATTCTTTGGATCTTCCAAAGGCTTTGGCCTGCTATACACAAAATGGGATGATATTCTTTGACCCAGTTTGCGAATCTCCGGTTTCGAACTATTCGAATTTTATTTTATTTTTCAATTTCTATAATAATGTCAAAAAAATTGAATTTTATTTTATTTTTCAATTTCTATAATAATGTCACATAAAACGTCTCAGAATTGACAGTCACAGAACTGAAATAAAAAAACAGTTTTCAATTTATCTCTTAAATCTCATGTTTTTATTAATATTTTAGGAGAAAAATTCGCTCCGGCGCCAGGGATCGAACCCGGGTCCCTTGTTCTACGTACCAAGCGCTCTGACCACTGAGATACGCCGAATTCAATCCACAGCACCGGACCGAACCTTCCTCCGTCAATGTTTCCGGCGCCGGAGCGAATTTTCCTCCTCAAATGTTAATTGTCAATATTACAGATATTATTCTGTAGGACAAATTAATAAATCTAGTATAATATTCTCATAGCTAGCAGTGCATATGTCTGTACAGATTACTATCCACTTAACTGCGGAATCCCGGCCAAACAAGTCACTCAGCTGAGTGCGCTCCTAGTATAATGGCAGTTGACATTGGACATATACGTCAACATATATGCCTAACTTGGAGTCAGGCCACAAAAGGAAACATTGAAGGAGGAAGGTTCGGTCCGGTGCTGTGGATTGAATTCGGCATAGCTCAGTGGTCAGAGCGCTTGGTACGTAGAACCAAGGACCCGGGTTCGATCCCCGGCGCCGGAGCGAATTTTTCTCCTCAAATATTAATTGTCAACATTACAGATGTTATTCTGTAGGACAAATTAATAAATCTATAATATTCTCATGTTAATTACTGGGTTTAAGATTATGTTTAATATCTGACTGTTAACATAAATCTACATGACACATTTGACATATTTTACAGAATTTAAGTATCTCAGAACTGTCTAGTAATGAAGGTACGCACCGAAAAAGAGTTACATATGTTTTTCTTTCTTTAATATAAAAATTACAAATCACCTTTTCGCTGCATATTCCTACACTGTGGCCCATACCAAACAACTGAAGAGTTGTTCTGGACTCTTGCAGTTATCCAGTGGATATATATAGGCCTATATAATACCTCGCTTGTAGTATGTGTCATAGAATTGACATCAACTATTAGGCACTGATTTAAATAATATTTGGAGCATTAAAGAAACAATTCAATGACTATATTTCGTAATAAACTAATAAATGACAGATGTAAGGTAACATTTAATCCTGTAAAATATTTTTTTCACTCTTTCAATTGCTAAATGACAACAAAAATGCTTTTGAAGATGTAGTCAGGGATACGTCACAGAACTGACATTTATTACTCAGAATATGGCTTCAATTACAATTGTTCAAATAATAATTAAATTACGACATGCTGGTTTAGTAGGTAAAATTGTATAATTTTCATTCAGTTGCACAATAAATTTTAAGGACATATTTTGGCGAATTTCGTGATTTCTAGTCATATCTCATACATAATGTTACCACTTGTTCCTGTATTGTTTTATTTTGGTTTTTCTATGTGTTTTTTCACAATATGATATGATATGATAGGCTATATTTCGTCACAGAACTTCTTTACATATAATGGTGTACCTCACATTTCTGTATCCGGTGCCACTATTAACATATTATTACAATAACACATTATTTTGCAGTACACGTCTACACAAATACTCCCAATTACACTATGTACTGTTTTTGTTACTTGGTCTAATCTTCCTTTCAGTATTTCTCCTACATTTCATTTGCTATTCTCTATTTGTTCCTTAATCCTAATATATCTAATATTATATACTCCTTTCAAACCCCCTTTTTCCTCCAACTGCTATTCACTAAAATCTCAATTTCAATTTTTCTCTATAAATTATCATACTGAATTATTTGTCCTATTTGTTCTTTGATCTTTTCTCTTATCTTTCTCTTATATTCATTTACTGTTCCAACGTTCAAATGTTAGTACTAATTTTATGCTGTCACTTGTTCACTTCTCTCATTCTCTCTATTTTCTCTCATTCCTATTTGCGCTCACTTTCACTTTCTCACTATTCTGCTTACACCTAATCTTTTGTCACTATTCTCACTTTCTATAAATACTTATATTTTATTCTACACATCTGCTTATACACTTTCTGTCTCCCCTATACTTCTCGATCTTTTCCAGTTTCACTTTACTTGCACTTTTTGATCACATCCCCACATTTTTTAAACGTATCAAATACCTCTGCAGGTTCTGACCTTTCTTTACAGTTCGTCTCTGCCTTATTTCTATTTCTGTCTTTCTTTCTATTTATTTCTTCTTCTATTCCTCTTTTATTTTTCTCCCCCACGCTTTCACTTTCACATACTAGATTTCCACTTACACTCGCACCCTTATTCTTTTTACTACTTTCTTCCCTATCACTTCCTGACTCTTGGATTATCTGTTTTTTTCACAATATTATATTAATTATAACTTCATGCATTTTTGTGTTGCCTACAAGAACTTTTAAAAAGGCCCATTTTACTACATTGAGCCTTGCTATTCATTTAATAGCTCTTTGTTTCCATGAAACTCGGATTATCAGAAAAGTTTAAAAATTAGAGCAGTAAATACTTTATGAAAATAAAAATTCCTGGAGTTTTCATCACTCAAAAGACCTGAAGTTACATTTATCGTCCAATATTGGATAATGTATCATTTCACGAAATTAGAGGCATGTAGCCTAAATGAAAATGGAGGAAATGTTTTGCATCCCGAAGGACAGTTTTCCCGGAACACAGTGGTTCTCCACGTAGATGAAGGGTTGTCCCAACAACTACTGGCATAGACGAACTCAGCTACATACCAGGTACGCTTCCAGGAACCCAGGGCTACACCAAATTACCTTGGTAACTGTGGTTCTCAGAAAACTGTATTTGTGTATGGGCAATCAGATTCCTGTGGCACGAAATGATTAGTCTGTATATGCATGCGTGTGGGTACTTAACATTTCATCTCCTCGATAGCTTCGTATCATTCAAGCCATTGTTTCGATATTTGGACTTAATTACTTCTTGAAAGTTGAGGGTTGTGCCGTGTTCACGTCGTGAAAGACACTGAACAAAACGTGATGGAACAGTAATTGAAATAGGAAAGTAGAGAACATTAAAAGCAAATAGACAACCAAAATAATAGTACCATACATTATGCAACGAGCCTATAATGATAGTAATTAAGACGCGAGTATGTTTGTTTATGAAACGAGCGCAAGCGAGTTTCATAATTTTCATACGAGCGTCTTAATTACCATTATAGACAAGTTTCATACGACTTTTTATGCTCGACCCTATTTCTAACTTGATATTATTCAGAAGTATTCATTTTATTTGTATCTGACTGACGATTGGAGTGACCTTGTGCATAGCTCGTGAATTGTGAGATGTGCGCAGACGCGAAAGTATTGATTTTTTCCGAGGAACAATAATGTCATTGACCTTGATGTAATGTAGAGAATAACATGAACTAATTTTGATACAACCTGGAAATTGATTTAGAATTGAAAAACGAGATGACAAATTGAATTTATTTGAATATTATTTACAATTAACGCTAATTATTATAGTAACAGAACATAACCTTCTGCGACAGTATTGGATTTCCAGCCTCCGTGACGTTTCCCTCGTTGTCTTTCGATTGCATATCCGAGAATAATCGAAAACCTGAACTTTAATGAACAGGTGTACTTTAATGACCTACCAGGTGTATAATTACTACATTTCGGCATGGTCGAGCATAAAAATTAAATTAAAACGGTATTCTGGAGATTTATAAAGGTCGTAGAAGTCCAATATTGAAGTAGAGTGTTGCAACACTTTTAGGAAGAACTCAGCCCTAAACTGTTGAAAAAATATATTAGAATAATCTCCTGTAAATCGATATTTACCGTTATTTTTTCATTATATTCAGTAAGTTTAATGTGTATTTCACGTTTTCAATAAATTTAGTTATATTCTCTTTCTCATTATTACACGAAGTATAAGCGAAGTTGTGACGGAGCAGAACATCGATTTCGATTTTGTTGAAATACTCGTACGCATTATCAACATCATTGATAACGATAAAGTTTTTTCGTGTATGATGACTGTTTTTTGTACCGCGATTTCTCCTGAACTGCGCGCATTGGACACATTTCATTCACTTTCTGCACCTATGAGTCAATTTATTCTGGAATTATGGCCATGGCATTCAATAATAAATTCTAGTAAAAGAATTGTCAGATGTAAAGCTTTACTGCGCTCCGCATATCTTTATGTAGAGAGTTAGTTGATGTACAGCGCGAGGAACAAGAAGAATGAGGGGAATACAGGGAGAAAAAGAGGAATTCAAGGTGTACAATGGGAATGTAAGAACAATGTGGACACCAGAAGAACTGGGGGAATACAAAGAGAAAAATAGGAATTCAAGAGGAGAACAAGGGGAATACAAGAGGAGAACAAGGGGAATACAAGAGGAGAACAAGGGGAATACAAGAGGAGAACAAGGGGAATACAAGAGGAGAACAAGGGGAATACAAGGAGAAATAGGGGAGTACAAGAGAAATACAAGAGAACAAGCGGAATACAAGAGGAGAACAAGGGGAATACAAGAGGAGAACAAGGGGAATACAAAGAGAGAAAGAGGAGTACGAGAGAAATACAAGAGAGCAATGGAAATACAAGATGAGGACAAGGGGAATACGAGGGGGGGAAAAAGGGGAGTACAAGAGGAGAACAATGGGAATACGAGTTGAGTTTCTGAGATTTCCGAAAAGTCAACGTTCGCAAATTTATTAACTTCACTTTAGATATTGCTTATAGATTTCAAAGTTTATTACAAAGACGTAAGATACTTTTTATGTAGATAATTTGTAACACTAGGCTATTGTAACATTTTATTCATTTCGACTACTAATTCACAATTTGGGATATCTTACCGACATTTACCGCTGGACCAATAGGATTCAGAATACAAAGCAGAGGTTGACTTGAAAATAAAATACAATGTGATTTGCGGAGAGAATACGAAGCAATGATCAATTACGAAAATAAAGTACAATTTGATTTCGGAGAAACCTGAGATGAAAGTACAATGAAGAATAATGAAATGAAGTAAATAATGTTACGTAGTGTTATACAAGTGATTGTGTAAAATGGATAATGAATCTCTCAATACCATTAGACAGATTTTGTTAATGTCCTCATTAGAAAATCTAAGAGAAAGGAGAATGGTTTTGGTTAACTTAAATGAAGTTCCCCTAGTGCCAAAAAGAAGTGCTTTCACTTCCCATGTATTAATATTCGTTTTGTATCTCTCACTAAAATGAGAAATGGATTGTAAATAAACTTCTTTTTATCGTTAACGTTACCGGCTTGTTAATCATTCTTCTCAAAACGGACTCTTGAACTCTGCATATTCTTTTAAAAATTCTTTTAATTTTTTAGCTGTTTTTTTCCCATTTTCTCGGTGGTCCGACTCTTGCTTTTATGTAGAGAACTTGAAGTAGACTCAAAATTTGAAAATATTATGAAGTAGCTTTGGTGTGATTTAGTCGTATTATACAACTTTCTGTGACTAAGCGGGTGGAACGTCATTGACTTGGTTTTAACTTTCTGGAATATGACGTAAGGAAGCCATTACGCGTTGCTCCACGCTACTCTCACGTGTTAGTCACGCACAGACAGGAAAAGTACAAAAGCATTAGTAGTGCTGCACTCTTGTGGCAGCAATTATCAGAGAAATCAGGAAAATGTTTAAATACTGATTTGACAGATATTTTGAGAAGTTAAATTCAAGGCAATGTTATTTTTAGCCGATCGACTAAATAATAGGCTTTCAACTTCAGGGATTCTGTTTCAGATAGGTACCAGTCAGTTCGGTTGAGATTTGTGGCGGATTCAAACATATCGGAGAAGATTTTCTTAGGGGACTTCCTTTAATTCTGCTAGCATTGCGTCATAACTGAATTATCACCTTACTACCGCCATCCCATGATAAAGTGTTCGTATTTACCAGTAACCTATAATTATAAAAATACCTGAGCAGTAACTTGAGCTGAGGACGATTAATAGAAAACACTTTTGAGGAGAAGACACCAGAAAATAACTGAATTGATGCAAATAAAATTTTATGATTAATAAAATGAATTTAAATCTCATTTTACTTGCCGACGACTAGATCTTAATAACAGATTCAAAATCGGCCTCCAAATGACTGCATACAAGCATTGCCAAATAAGAAATTATTTTAATCTGAATATATCTGTAAATAAAACAAAAGTGGTAGCATTTAATGTTTTGGGTCATAGATGATCCAGAATAATGGTAGACAATAAAATAATTGAAAAATTTATAGATTTAACTGCACCTTGAATGGAATTTTTTTTTATAAAAATCGTAGATATTTTTTTCTCTGCTATTACTACTACAGTAAATTTATTTCCTTTTCCATTCGGGTTTTATTGTAGGCGTATGTCAGAATAGATTAAATGTTATTGTTAGCAAGGAATATTCCCTTCTTCCTTAATTACTACTTTTCAAGAGGAATTTTCAATAAAAATACAATAAAATCTAGGAGAGATGACAGAGTCAAAAAACTTTACCGAGTATGATTCTTGAATACCCTTTTCGTGTAACACAGAAAACGATCAAAGAAAATAACTGATTCAAAATTAGAGCCAGAGGAAGCATCAGAAGAAAGAATATGTGTAACTACATATATGGAAAGCAAACTTACAAAATACTAATACTCGTATGTGTGTGAAACAATTGGGTCTAGGAATTCTCGTCACCGGAGATGTCGACATTATACCTTCTTGTCACTGGTTACATTTTAGTCACCGGTGTTCTCGTCACCGATTACATTTAATAATTTATTCACGTTTTATCGGAAAAATTTAATGAGATTTAAATGCCATTGTAAGGTTGTTTCCGTGATTACACATATAAGTATAATGAGATTTAAATGTCATTGTAAGTTGTTTCCGTGGTTACACATATAAGTATAATGAGATTTAAATGTCATTGTAAGGTTGTTTTCGTGGTTACGTATATAAGTATAATGAGATTTAAATGTCATTGTAAGGTTGTTTCCGGGATTACGTATATAAGTATAATGAGATTTAAATGTCATTGTAAAGTTGTTTCCGTGGTTACACATATAAGTATAATGAGATTTAAATGTCATTGTAAGGTTGTTTCCGGGATTACGTATATAAGTATAATGAGATTTAAATGTCATTGTAAGGTTGTTTTCGTGGTGACGTATATAAGTATAATGAGATTTAAATGTCATTGTAAGGTTGTTTCCGAGGTTACTCGTATAAGTATAATGAGATTTAAATGTCATTGTAAGGTTGTTTCCGGGGTTACGTATATAAGTATAATGAGATTTAAATGTCATTGTGAGGTTGTTTCCGGGGTTACGTATATAGGTATAATGAGATTTAAATGTCATTGTAAGGTTGTTTCCGGGGTTACGTATATAAGTATAACGAGATTTAAATGTCATTGTAAGGTTGTTTCCGGGGTTACGCATATAAGTATAATGAAATTTAAATGTCATTGTAAGGTTGTTTCCGGGGTTATGCATATAAGTATAATGAGATTTAAATGTCATTGTAAGGTTGTTTCCGTGGTTACGCATGTAAGTATACTTACTTACTGGCTTTTAAGGAACCCGGAGGTTCATTGCCGCCCTCACATAAGTCCGCCATTGGTCCCTATCCTGAGCAAGATTAATCCAGTCTCTATCATCATATCCCACCTCTCTCAAATCCATTTTAATATTATCTTCCCATCTACGTCTCGGCCTCCCCAAAGATCTTTTTCCCTCTGGCCTCCCAACTAACACTCTATATGCATTTCTGGATTCGCCCATACTTGCAACATGCCCTGCCCATCTCAAACGTCACGCATGTAAGTATGATGAGATTTAAATGTCATTGTAAGGTTGTTTCCGTGATTAGGCATATAAGTATAACGAGATTTAAATGTCTTTGTAAGGTTGTTTCCGTGGTTACACAATAAGTATTTGGCAAAAAAATTTTAGGTGTCTTACTTATTTTAGTTACTGTATTATCAAATTTATTGTATTGATGGAGCATCACGAAGGGGAATTTCGATTCACTCGAAGTATTAGGGGCTTTAGGGTTATTACGAAGGTCACTCCCCACCCCGTGAAAAGAAGGAAGTGGATAATTTACACAGAAGGATTAGTAGGATCGCAGAAAGATACCCTGATTATAAAGAATATGGTGGTGTTCTCACATACCTCAGAGCCATCGGACACAGTTTGGGTGGCAATTTTGAAACATAAATCATTGTAACATTTTATGCAGTGTGGCAGTTTTTAAACATTGATCAATAACATTTTATACAGTATACCTATGGATATTTTACTTGACAAAATAAATTATTATTTATAAGTAAATGTCTACTGGTGACTAAAATATCGGGTGACCAAAACGTCGAAGTGACCAAAATACCGGGTCACAAAATTGCAGTGACTAGTGTTACAATGACGAGAGTTCCGGTGACGAGAATTCCGCTTCCCGAAACAATTAAGAGACGTTTTAAATAAAAAGACAAGAAAACGAATTCGGATAAAGTTCTACAATACGATGACCATCACAGTTTTTATGTTCGTTTGTTTTTTTCAAGTATTGGTCCACTGTTATTGTTGATCATTTTCCTGTCATTCTTCTTCTATAGAAAGCCGATAATGCTATGAAGAATTTGGGCATGTTTTGTAGCCCAATGTGATTTCAGCGCACAACATGTATGCAGTTGCATAGATTCACTAATTTCATCCTCAGTAATTTCTCAGGAACCAAGAAGCATTTCCTGAAGAATTTAGGCTTAACTTCAATGTAGTCAGAGCATGGAAGCAGTAGTCAGCATATGGGGTCATGATATTGATATAGTCTATCCATGACTTGTAGATCCCTCTTCAAGTAGTCATGACTTTTTGACATTCTTGGAAACATGTCTAAACATTTTTATTACAAAACACGAGAGAGCTGCAGAATTCAAACCATGGGTACTTGACGGAATATTTCGTACTTTTTAGTAGGTTATTTTACAGCGCTTTATCAACTGCTGTAGTTACCTAGCATCTGAATGAAAGAAAGGTGATAATGCCGGCGAAATGAGTACCAGGATCCAGGGCCGAAAGTTTCCCAAATTTTTCTCTTATTGGGTTGAGAAAAAAAAACGGAAAAAATCTCAACCAGGTAACTTGTCCCAAACAGAATTTGAACCCGGGCTCGCTCGTTTCACTGTCAGAGATGCAAACCGTTACTCCATAGCGGTGGACTATTTCATCTTGTGATAACTGGTAGACTGCATTCCACATTACATCTGACTTCTTAGTTTTTGATGAAAATCTCTCAGTATCTTAATTACTTTTCTGAATATCATTATTAACATTATCTTTATCGTCTATCACAAATAGGCATTCGTAGACCTGTTTCGGCCCGATCCAAAAATCCGTCAGTTTACTTTTTCTCTGAGATTTGAAAGTAATATTGTTTGTCGCTAGGATAGCCCTATTGCTAGCTACCGGGTGTAGTAATGGAGCAGTCACTTTTTAGTCTCTGGACAGGCATGTGCTTCAACATTTACCCTACAGTTTTTGAGACAGTTGGGCCGCTGTATCGGTCATCACTTCCTTTAGCAACAGAGTGGACTACGGGAAGATCATGTTCAAAATATTTTTATTATTCTGTTTTACACCTTGTCTGCTTTTTCTTTTGATATTGCTTTTTCTTAATCTCATTATTATTATTATTATTATTATTATTATTATTATTATTATTATTATTATTTGCTTATGGCTTTTAGAAAACCCGGATGTTCTTTGTCGCCCTCACATAAGGCCGCCATTCTGAGCAAGATTAATTCAGACCCTACCATCATATCCCACCTCCCTCAAATCCATTTTAATATTATACTCCCATCTACGTCCCGGCCTCCCGAAAGGTCTTTTTTCATCCGAACTCCCAACTAACACTCCATATGCATTTCTGGATTCGCCCATACGTACTACATGCCCTGGCCATCTCAAACGTCTGGAGTTATTGTTCCTAATTATGTCAGGTGAAGAATACAATGCGTGCAGTTCTGTGTTGTGTAATTTTCTTAATTCTCCTGTAACTTCATCTCTCTTAGCTCCAAATATTTTTCTAAGTATCTTATTGTCAAACACCCTTAACCTCTGTTTCTGTCTCAAAGTGAGAGTCCAAGTTCCACAACCACACAGAACAACCGGTAATATAACTGTTTTATAAATTCTAACTTTCAGCTTTTGTCATCCAGTCTGCTCTCAAAAAAGCTTCTTAATCTAATAATAGCCTAGCAGACATTTCACATATTTATTCTGCGTTTAATTTCCTCTCGAATGCTATTTATATTTGTTACTGTTGCTCCAAGATATTTGAAATTTTCCATATCTTCAAAGGATAAATTTCCAATTTTTATATTTCCATATCGTACTATGTTCTGATCACGAGTCATAATCGTATACTTTATCTCTTCGGGAATTATTTCCAAACCTATCCCTTTACTTGCTATTATTATTATTATTATTATTATTATTATTATTATTATTATTAGTATTAGTATCATTATTATTAGTATTATAATCATCACTATCTTCGTTCGTTTAGTTATTTCTTAAACTGTCTGTCTTAATTTTATGTATTCTGCTTTTCTTGTTCGTCAAACATGGTTTTTTTTTTCCATTTCCACTCCTGCTTATTTATTCTCTTCCTCCTCGATTTTACATGTTTCTACTCTCACTTCCTGATTCGATTGATATTATTTCTGCATCTCTTTGCTTAATCTCACTCTTTCATAATCCCTATTCTATTTTTTCTGTTTATCATCTTCTTGTTAATTTTTAACTGTTTGTTCTCACGGTTTCCTCTTCCTATTTCTTCCTAATTATTTTTCTTCCTCTGTTATCTTCATTTTGAGGTTTTCCTTCCTTCTACTTTTCTCCTACTTCTCTTATTTCTAGTTCTCTTCCTCCTGCTTCTTCTTTAATATATTTTCATCCCGTACCTTTCAATATATTCCCTCTAGTTCCCACTGTTCTACCTTCTGCTCCTTTTTCTCATTAGCCTTCTGCTGTTATTCTGTTTATTCTTCCTCTATTTTGTGCATATTTTTTTATTCCTTGTTTATTTATTTCGTCTGTTATTTGTCATTTTTCTTTTACTGCGTTTATTCACTTTCATCCTGCATCTCCATCTATTAACCTTCTTATAGCACTTTTTACACCTTTTCTTCTGGCTCCTTTTCGCTCTGCCTTATCTTCGTTTCATTTCTTTTCTTCCTTATTTTACTGCTATTATTCCTGCTCCTTCTACTCCAATTATTCTTGCTTCATTTTCGTCCATTCGTTCAACTCCCATGTTCACTCTGCTTGCTCCTCTGCTTGCTTTGTTTACAATTCTTATTCCTGAGTTCTCTGTTACTCCCGTGATTCCTGCTTCTTCCGTAACTCGTATCTTGCTTCCTTTTTTACTCCTCTGCTCCTACTTGTCCGTTCCCTTCTCTCCCTTTTTTACTGCTCCTAACTATATTACTTTTGTTTCTTTATTCCCTTCCTTCTGCTGTTCTTCGTCTACTGTTTATTTTGTCTTTGATGCATAAATATTACGCCAATTAATTTTTCTCCTCACTCTCTTCATTGCGACTATTCTACTTTCTCTCGAGATTATTCTATTTTCTTTACATTTTTATTAATTACAACATGAAATTTGTCCTTCTTATAAACATATGTATATTCGATGTATTTTTTGGTCGCAAAAACGAATCTGCAGTTAGTTTTTCTCCAACACGTACTGTTTCTCCAAAATAAAAAGTTATTTAATGTTAGTGAAATGTTACACTACTTTCACCTTATGGGGTGCAACATGTCACTGACAGCTACCTCGACGTCTTTCCAAAAAAAAAAAAAAAAAACTTTGGTGCTGTAAGCGATGAACACGGGGAGAGGTTTATCAAGAAACATCTACCTTCAGTGGAAGGTGGAATGCAAGTATGCTGGCTGAATATTTCTGGTAACTCATCATTGAGATCGTAGAAGCTGTCTACAAACGTAAAAGATAAAAAAATATATTTTAATTTGTAAATTGTGGCCAAACAAAGGTTGCTTTATGTGCTAACGCAACAAATTTGTGTAAATAAGTGAAGTGCGTGTACCATAAAAATGGTAGGCCTGTGTGTTAGAAAATTTTGTTTTTCAGAAATGAACTCAGCACCTCTTATTTCGATAAATTACATAGTTTTTTCTAAAGGAGAAAAAAAAATTTTAAATTTGTTGTCCAGTGTTGTTATCAATTTGGTGTTTATATTTCTTAATTTCTGAAATCCTTATTTTCTTCTTCTACTATTATTTGTACCTTTTCCCTTCATTCTTTTCTTCTATTCTTTTACAGTTCTACTGTTGTTTCTTCTGTTGTCCTCATCCCATTATTTTTCCTACTGCTTCTCCAAGCTCTATTACTCTTACCACTGTATCTTCTTGTCCTGTTATTTCCAATACTCTTTCTCCTTGCCCTTTCCTTTATACTTCTAGTTGTCCTAATCTTTCTTCTGCTTATCCTCGGTCTGTTCATTGAGTACTACTTATTATATTACACCTCTTGTCGTATTCATTCTTCTGCTTCTAATTTTCCTGTTGATTTTTTATTATTCTTCTTACTACTTCCCATAGGCCTATACTGTTATTTTCCTATCGATTCATATCGTTTCAATATTCTTCCTGCTGCTTCTCCTTGTAATGTTTTTCTACTGGTTAATCTTATTCCGCTATTCTTCTTGCTCTTTCTCCTCGTACTGTTGCTTTTCAGTTTGCTGTAGGCCTACTGTTCATCTTCCTAGTTCTCCATGTACATTTTTCTACTACTTCTTGTTCTACTATTATTCTTCATACATTTGCTTCCTTTGGAAATATAAAAAAATTGGAAATTTATCTTTTGAAGAAGTGGAGAAGTTCAAATAACTTGGAGCAACAGTAACAAATATAAATGATACTCGGGAGGAAATTAAACACAGAATAAATATGGGAAATTCCTGTTATTATTCGGTTGAGAAGCTTTTATCATCCAGTCTGCTGTCAAAAAATCTGAAAGTTAGAATTTATAAAACAGTTATATTACCGGTTGTTCTTTATAGTTGTGAAACTTGGACTCTCGCTTTGAGAGAGGGACAGAGGTTAAGGGCGTTTGAGAATAAGGTTCTTAGGAAAATATTTGGGGCTAAGAGGGATGAAGTTACAGGAGAATGGAGAAAGTTACACAATGCCGAACTGCACGCATTTTATTCTTCACCTGACATAATTAGGAACATTAAATCCAGATGTTTGAGATGGACAGGGCGAATCCAGAAATGCATATAGAGTGTTAGTTGGGAGGCCAGAGGGAATAAGATATTTAGGGAGACCGAGACGTAGAAGGGAGTATAATATTAAAATGGATTTGAGAGAGGAGGAATATGGTGGTAGGGACTGGATTAATCTTGCTCAAGATAGGGACCGATGGCGGGCTTATGTGAGGGCGGCAATGAACCTTCGGGTTCCTTAAGTAATTTGTAAGTAAGTATTATTATTATTATTATTATTATTATTATTATTATTATTATTATTATTATTATTGCTATTATTATTGCTATTACTGTTATCTTAACTATCTTTTTTTCTTTTGTATTAGCTTTATAAGAGCTCTATGGTGTTCTTTGACCTTGTTGACCCTCTATAGAGTTTTAATTTTATTATTATTATTATTATTTTTGCAGTGTTTGTATTTTTTGTATTCGTGTACTATTGGTGGAATGGAAGAGAAAGCCTTATGGCCTTAATCCTATTAGATTAAATAAATAAATAGATACGTAAATAGATAGATAAATTAATAGATAGATAAATAAATAGATGAATAAATAGATAAATAAATAAATAAATAGATAAATAACTATTGTTGCTTTGAGGAAAAAAAAAATATTGCAAAATGAAAAATTTTTGTAATTGTAAGTCTTAATTGGTTTTGTATCCTTGCCGCTTAGTTATATTATTTGCAATATCGAAAGCAGACGCATTGATCTTCACAAGGTAAGGGTATATCGCACCAGAGGATCCAACTTCTTAAAAGAAAATTTTATACATCTTGATTACACAACTTTTAACACTGTATCGCTTCGGAATATGTATGGTAAGACGTTCCTGTGTTAAATTTCAAAAGGTGTTACAAAACACCTCCATATATGCAGAACACATCACAAATGCTAACCACACCCACAGAGACATCAACACAGACATAGAAATATTACACATCCAACCAAAAAGCCAGAAACTAAACACACTAGAACAATATGAAATATACAGACACACAAAAACACACACCAACGAAATTCTCAACACACAACTCAACTTCAAAACACACACACTCTTTGACTCTACACTATACCACAGGAACACACTCTCACAGGAAACAGAACAAGTGAAGCCAAGACCAACAACGACCAGTTCTGAAGATGACCCATAAATACGTCGAAACATGTAAACGAGGTACGTTGAAATTTAACACAAGTAAGTCTTACCATACATATTCCGAAGAAAATTTTTAATAAAAGCCCAGACTAAATTTAAAGATGTTAATTAAATTGTGATATCATAATCATCATCATCATCATCATCATCATCATCATCATCATCATATAATGAAATTGGGCCTTAAGACCTGTTCCGGCCTGTCATCCAGAAGTCTCTTCAGAGGACGTCCTTGATTTCTTCTGTCCTGTCGTCTGTATTTGAGGATTAATTACGGAATTCTGTTCCTAGATCTGAATGACAGTGAGAGCAATGGTAGATTATTTTTTAGTAATGGAGAGGAGTAGACTTTTTTCATTGCTAGTGACAAAAATATAAAATATAATTTCCACGATGTTCGGAAATTAGTTCTATCTTCGTCATCATGTGAGAAGGCCCCTAATTGTAGGAATCATTACATACAGCTGTCTGTATGACTTATCAACGATTGCCAGAAAGATGAAGAAGAAAAATAAGAAGAAGAAGAAGAAGAAACATCCTGAAAATTATATTTTTATCACTAGCAATGGGAAAAGTATACTTCACTCCATTACCAAAATTTCTATCCCTGTTCATTCTCCGTGCATGGTGAAACCATAGTTTTGTATTATTATTTTTTGTGAAAATGAGTTCAGTTTTTAATTCACTGTGAAAGTCTTAATTCAACAGCACTCTAATAGTCAATTGACATTGTGTTAATTGAGATACTGATTGAAAATATTCACGAGAATAATTTCCTCATTTTATAGAGGCTTTTATTTCACTCATTAATTTGTTATAAGCAGGGAAAGGATTTATATGTAAATACATATTTACTTATAAAGCTAATATAATTTATATTTTGCATTATCTTTATGTTTCACAATGTGTAGGGTTGAAAAATCCTACTTTTATTTTCCATATTTTTCCATATTTTAGAGTTTAGTACATATTTTCGTTAATTTCCATATATTTTCCATATTTCATATAAAACAGTCCATATTATATTAGGTTTAACAATAAAACAAAACAAAATTCCATTAACTTTTAAAAATACATTTCAACAATAGAGATTTAAACACATGTTCAGTAATCCCTTTAACATCAGAGTTATTTGAAAATTAGCAGTCCTATCAACAATGGGAAAGTAAGTTACAAAACTGTATTAATTTAATTTAAAATTTTTAACAGACTTCAGTTGTGCAGCTCAACAGTTAAATGCCAGTCAGAGTACACATAGGTTCAGTTTTGTAAATCATACTATAAAGACGGTAAATATGCCAAAAGTACGTCATTCAGTCAATTTAAAATCAAAACTAACAAGTTACATTTCAGAATTTAAAGAAGATGGTTTATCAACTGACAATAAAATATTATTTTGTAATTTGTGTCAGTGTGCAGTATCATCTACACAAAAGTTCCTGGTGCAACAACACATTACAACTAGTAAACATCAGGCCAACAAACAACTAAATTCCAAGCAGAGACAATTGTTTTTAACACAACCAACAACATCGAATGTAAGATCTGAGTTTAACATCGACCTGTGCCGTTCTCTCATCTCTGCTGATATTCCTCTCTACAAACTAAAGAATAAGGTCTTCAGGGAATTCCTTGAAAAATATACTAAACATACAATCCCGGATGAGTCAACACTTAGGAAGACGTATGCTCCATCCATCTACGATGAGACAATACAGAAGATAAGAGATGAAATTAAAGATAGTTCAATTTGGGTTTCCATTGATGAGACTCCCGACAAAGAAGGTAGACTTGTTGGTAATGTAGTTATCGGTTTGTTAAGTGAACAATATTCTGAACGAATTCTTTTACATTGTGATGTTCTAGAAAAGTGCAATAACAAAACTATAGTTAAACTGTTCAACGAAGCTATGGGTATCCTGTGGCCAAAGGGTATTATGTACGATAATGTGTTATTCTTTATTAGCGATGCTGCCCCTTATATGGTCAAAGCTGGACAAGCATTATCTGTTGTATATCCTAAATTGACTCATTTTACTTGTGTGGCGCATGCATTTCATCGTGTGGCAGAAGTGGTCAGAGACAATTTCCCTAAAGTAGATTTGTTGATTTCATCAGTGAAAAAAGTATTTCTCAAAGCTCCCAGTAGAGTTAACGTGTTGAAAGAAATGTACCCTGAAATTCCATTGCCACCAAAGCCAATTTTAACTAGATGGGGTACATGGCTAGAAGCAGTTGAATATTATGCCGAACATATAGACTCTATTAACAATGTTCTCCTTGCATTGGACTCTGAAGATGCAGTCTCAATTGATACTGCGAAAACAGTTACCTGTGACATAAGTGTGAAGAATGACTTAGCTCACATTCAGCATACATTTTCATGCATCATAAAAACGCTCAAAAGTCTCCAAAATAGGCACCTTTCACTATCTGAAAGTTTTGAAATTATAAATAGTACTGTGGAACAACTGAATCGTGGTAGAGGTAAAGTTGCAGATGCAGTAAGAGCTAAGGTGGACACTGTACTTTCAAAAAACCCTGGATATGAAGAACTACAAAAGGTTGTTGCTGTGATGAGTGGTGAATCAACAGTGAAGATTAACTTGGACTTATCCCCAGCAGACATTGTGAAATTGAATTATGTACCAGTTACTTCTTGTGACGTCGAACGCTCTTTTAGTCAGTATAAATCTATCCTCAGAGACAATAGAAGAAGATTCACTTTTCAGCACTTGAAAGAAATGTTTGTAACCTATTGTTATGGTAACAGACAATAAAAATTGTGTTTTGTTGAAACTACATTGGAAGATAAGGTACGTCCATTATATTTTTTGTTTAGTTTGATTAAAATGTACCAATATTTAACGTACATAGTCATTTTTTTATAATTTTAAGTCCATATTTAATTCCATATTTTGGTAAAAATCCATATTTAATTCCATATTTTGGTAAAAATAACTACATATATATTTACATATTTCATATATTTTTAGTCCATATAAATCCGTTCCCTGGTTATAAGCCTTCTTAAATACGTACCATCAAGTTCATTTCTGTCTGTGATTAATATGGGGTGCCTTTCCTATTATTTATTGCAGTTACACATTTGTTTTTCCTAAGCCTATCAAATTTAGCGTCTTCAAGCTGATTTTGTACAGATGCGAATTGTATCTAAGCAACTACAACAAAAATATGTTAACAGTACAGAATTATAACAATCTGTCTAAATCCATGGGAATATATGATTTGAAAGTAGACATTACATACATGTCCATATTCATTTAATTATCTTTGTAATAAATTGTTAAATATGAGAGGACGTTTAAGCATATATGAGGACTTCACCGTAAACGCAGATAGAAGGAAGATCTCTGCTTGACTTCGAGGTAAACGTGTTTTAAAAACTGTTTATAGTTCATTATGATAAATTATCCTTACAACGTTGTAAGACTATGTCGAATTTTAAAATGTAATTAATCACTAAGATTTTATTCCCATATGTAGATGACTTTGTTAAATTTTGTATAGTTTAAGAATACACTAAAGCAAAATAATGTCATCTTTATATAAAAAAAATATATATCCTTTTTTTTTTTGTTCTTACTTTTAAAAATATTTCGATGCTTACAAATGTTCCTAGCAAAATTTCAGAGACTTGCACCCTTTATAACACTTGTTTTAGCAGCCATTTTGAAGGTTTGCGCTCTTTAAGTTTCCTGCAGTCTCTGATGTTTAACTCCATTTTTCTCGGTGTTTAGTTTTTTTCATTTTTGTCCATGTTCAAAACATATCTCCCACAAATTTTGAGCTGGCTACAAACCTATCTCCCACAAATTTTGAGCTGGCTACAAACCTATCTCTCACAAATTTTGAGCTGGCCACAATCCTATCTCCCATAAATTTTGAGCTAGCTACAAACCTATCTCTCACAAATTTTTAGATGGCTACAAACCTATCTCTCACAAATTTTTAGCTGGCTACAAACATATCTCTCACAAATTTTGAGCTGGCCACAATCCTATCTCCCAGAAATTTTGAGCTGGCTACAAACCTATCTCTCACAAATTTTGAGCTAGCTACAAACCTATCTCTCACAAATTTTTAGATGGCTACAAACCTATCTCTCACAAATTTTTAGCTGGCTACAAACATATCTCTCACAAGTTTTGAGCTGGCCACAATCCTATCTCCCAGAAATTTTGAGCTGGCTACAAACCTATCTTCCACAAATTTTGAGCTGACTACAAACCTATCTCTCACAAATTTTGAGCTAGCCACAAACCTATCTCTCACAAATTTTGAGCTAGCCACAATCCTATCTCCCACAAATTTTGAGCTACCCACTAACCTATCTCCCACAAATTTTGAGCTAGCTACATGAACATTTTTCCACATCTCCCTCAATCTATATTGTATGATAGGTGCAATGAATATCTCAGTAGGGTTTCAAAATAATTAAAAAATAATTTGCACAGTCGTGGCTAAATATAATAAAATTTTAGTTCAAAAATTATATAAGGAAATGAAAAAAATTAAACACGTGAAAATGTACAAAATATTTATAAATTTAGCTGAAATTTTGTGTGTATGCTATTTATATGCCAAATAGTGCATGTGCAAAAAATTAAAACTGTAGGTCTAGTGTTTTAAAATTTTACTTCTGTGTACCCTTAAGCATTCTCAATGGAGGATGACCAAGAGGATCCGGAAATAAATAGCGATAATATAATGAATGAAATATGAATATTGTTGTAAAAATAAATTATAATAATTAAGCACTGTTAATATTAATTGCCATAAAATAAAATTTTAAAAGATAACCTTAAAATTAAATTTATATATAAAGATTTGTTAAAAAATTAGCATATGACATATCTTTAATTAAGATCTTCTGAGTGGTATAAATGAAATTGTGTAATCTCTAGGGAATCTTTTAAGAATTTGGATAATGATGTATTTAATTCTGAAAGATTGTATTTATAATTGTTTTAAAAAATTATATTCAAATTTTGGTTAAGAATCCCGAACACCAAAAAGTAAACCTATTACTGGCGAATTTAAGAGAGAGAGAGAGAGAGAGAGAGAGAGATGATGTACTTGCCAATAAGGTAGGGAATACAAGGCTCATAAATGGTCCTCTTTTCGTGATAAACCTGATGAGCTTGGTTGAGATCTCTGTCTATGCATATAGTTGGATCTATGATAATCATTTCACCGGCATTATCACCTTCATCTCATTCAGACGCTAAATAACCAAAGATGTTGATAAAGCGTCGTAAAATAACCTACTAAAATAAAAAAAAATACGTTCATGTTACCAGTTGCCTATGAATTTCAATCGAATTTTATGGAAATATAGGGGAGAGTTGGGTAGTATCGGACAGTGAGTTTTTTTCATCTATCACCAGATGATAGTACCTGGATGACATGGTTACGTTTCTGTGATGTCGCATACAGAAACGTAACCATGTTATTCAGGTACTACCATCTGGTGGTAGATGAAAGAAACGCATTGTCCGATATTACCCGATGTCCGATACTACCCAACTCTCCCCTATTATTAAAATACATTTATATATTTTTTATATACTTGATCAAATTTCAGTACTTGGAATTCAGAATAAATTAATTTTGTCTCATAATCAAGTAGATTACACGAACAAATATTGATGTCTTTGTAAACACATTAGTGGAGTCAGGCTAGCCTTTGCAATTCCACCCCAACGTGTTATTTCACATTGACTGAAAGATTGAAACAAAGCTAAATAAACCACACCCAGGACAAATCAGCATATATGAATGCAGGGTTACAAATTTGTGAATTTTCTATAGCCTATTACAGAAGTATGTTACATGTTTATCCCATTTTAAGTGTTATAAATAATAGCACTCAAGTTTTTCACACGTGTGGACTCTGTAAAGGTAGAAGAAGAATTGCGTTTATTCAATTTTATGTTACTACAATCATGTAATGTCAAATTTGCAACATTATAGAGTTCGAATACTCTCAGAACAGAAGCTGGTAATGCAAAAGGAGTTGCAGTTATTTGACAAATGTTCAAAGAAAGTAACCATTCATCAATAATGTTTATACCTTTATTAGCATTTTGGTAGGTAATATTCAAATTTGAACCACTAAAAATTGCTGTTATAGCATCAGATATGTGTATACTGTATCCTTATACTAAAATCCTTATGTAAATAGTATGCGACCTTTGATGTCTGAACTTAATTCTTCCTGTCAACATCTAAGTCTTCCTTGTCCAGTTGAATTTCGTAAATCTGTGACTAGAAAATTAATAGAGGAATTAAGAAATGCAGAATTCGAATCTTGGAAAGTAATGCCTGGAAGAGGCAGAGGTGTAGAATTGTACAGCCAAGTACCTAAGCCAATGTCTGGACTATCTACATCTGAATGGGTAACCTGCCTCAAAATGAATGCCAAATTAGCAGCAGTTAGAGGAGTACCTGGTCGCTCTTTGGACGGATCCCGGTGCAGACATGGATGCCCGGAGACTGAAACCCTTGCCCACGTCCAAGGTCAGTGTAACAGAGGTTTACTCCTCCGAAATGCCAGACATCATGATGTTCGATCCTTCGACTACCAAGAAAGGTTATATAATTGATCCTATCATAAGGATTGAAGCGGGGAGTAGCCAGCCGGAGGATGTCAATCAAGAAAAGATCAACATTTAACTGCCAACAGTTGATTACTTCAAAGCAAAATACCAACTTGAAAATATTGAGGTGATTGGTCTTCTTATTGGAGCTCGAGGTGAGATTCCCAAATTCTTTGAAAGCTTCAGGAAGACTTTTGAACTACCACTGACACTTACTACTGACATCATAACTTCAGTTTTGAAACGCTCTTGCCAAATTCTGAGTCATCATATTCACTCTGTTTAATTTCTTTTTCTTCACTTTAGTCTATAATTCATATATGTTTATTTTAATTTTCTGTCAACAAATTTATGTAAACATTTAATATTTTAAAATTCATGTAGGAGAGTATACTGAGTCCTTCTGGGCTACCTCCAATGGGAGGCAGTTAACAATTAAAAAAACAGATGTTTTCTATATCGATCTTAGTAAGTCATTGGTGTATATAAAATAATGGAGGACCTAAAACCTCATAGGCTAAGAGAGGGAAGTCAGGAAATAATCACACTTTTTATTTAGAGCAAGTTTTCCTGGACTTCACAAATGTGCTGCAATTTTTAACCTAATACCATTTTAGGATGTTAAACTTCATGAATACGTACGCACTTACCTGTAAAGTTAAATGAGCATTTTTGGGCTGTTGCTATCGCAAGAGTCTGGCAAGATGAAGAGATTTTTAAGATAATATTCTGGTACTTTCATAATGCGAAGTATCTTACGATTTTAAACTTGTATTGTAGACTCAATAGCCATAGCAATAAGAATAAAACGGACCAAATGTTACCTTGTTGAATATAGGCTATGACGGTTCTGGTCATAATATAACTAAAGTAATTGAATCATTGATTAGATAAGAGGAAGAAAGTCCAAATTTCTTTCAAATGATTAAAACTGAGTAGTACACAAATTTTCTCTGTACTGATGGTACATCTTATGACGTAAAAAAATTTAATAAAGTACACGAGTATATTATGGCTCTTTGGAACTTTGATCGAGTGGAAGAAGGAAAATTATCAGCACTATCTTCTTTATTCCATTAATTATAAAGACACGATTTACTGGATCAAGCAATACGTTGAAATATTATTAAGTCTTACGAGAAGACAATGTTTTTCAAGTTAATATCAATGAATATGACGAAGATATTATTGATTTAAAATAAAAAAAATGACCAGTTGTTATTGACAGTCAAATTAAGGAACAGTTGCTATTTTATGTCTTCAGATACTTGATCTACAAATCAGAAATATCGGCTTATATCATTTTCCGAAAGCGTACTGGACTAGTTGCTAAAGCTTATAGGCGTTTTAAAGATTAGGCCTAGTATAAGCAGGGTCAAAATGAAAATTCATTTGAAACATAAAAGAAGTCAAGGTGTAAATGTCATACTGTTAATAATAATAATAATAATAATAATAATAATGATGATGATGATGATGATGATGACGATGATGATGATGATGATGATGATGATAATAATAATTTTTATTTGAACGATAATGATACACTTTTGGTTGACACTGCCGATGAAGCAAAAGCTTTTGGCCGAGAGTGGAGTTTACATTAAATAAATTTAAAAGTAGTATTACATGTTTAAGCGTACACTAAAATAATTATTTAATTGTTTAATTTAATTAATTAAATATAAATAAACAAAAGTAAAGTGAAAAATATAAAAATAATAATACAAGAAATACAATGAAATTATATCGGATAAAACACAGAAGAGTTGGTTAGGCTGCAGTGTAAGTCTTCGAGTCCCTCCTCCGTACAAGAGAGAGAGAGAGAAAAACTAGAAAGTACAAGGGGGGAGGCGATGGCCCCTTTAAACAATAATAAAGTAAAATGAAATACATAATACAATTGTGAAATAAATACAAAATATTATGCAATAATATAAGGGAGTAATATATTATATACATAAATGATATTTTAGTTCTATTTTGTTTAATGAATTTTGCAAGATTCATAACACATTTTTTTTTCAAAAATTTAATGTAAGAGGGAAATATCAAATATTAAAAAAAAAATATATATATATATGTATATAAATTTATTATAATATTAATCAGTATTTAAAATCAGTTGAAGTGTTTTTTTTAATAATTTATTATTGGAAGTTGCTAATTTTGAATGTTTTTAATGAATTTATTATAATATAATCTCGGGCCGAAATTTGAGCCATGCCTTAGTCCTGCTTCAGAATTGCATTTGAGTTCAAACAAAGGACACGATATCATAATGTGTCTTCTTGTACTGTAACCATGGTCATAATAGTTATTATTTTTATGGTAGTATTATATTAGTGTATATATGTACTGTATATTTGTATAAGGGGTTAGGTACAGCTTACAGCAGTAAAATTTTTGGAAATATTCAACATTTTTTCCTCCATTATTGTATCTTGTACAATAATGAAAATTGGTATGTGTAAAACACTGTCCTTTTGATATGTGAAAAAAATATTTTTACAATTTAAAAAATATTATTTATATTTTTTCTTTCAAAATTCGAAACTGTGGCAGTTCACTGTACAGTGATGAAGCGTTTCCCTCATGACTCATAAACTTGTTAACTTTTTCATGTTCTCTCTCTTTTATTTTATTGCTGAAACTCATGTTTACAATATCATGCTCTTTCAACTACATTCCTTAATAAATATCTGTTTTACTTTGTGTTAGAAGAAAATACTGATATTTGACCATTTTTTAAAATGAATTTATTTTTTATCAGACAATCTATCATCAAAGGTATAGAAGTGATTTTGCTTCATATTGTAGATATGGCATGCATAAATATACACAAAAAATTTCATCACAGAATGTTGGATACTTTTTTAGTTATGAGGGAAATGCTTCATCACTGTACAGTGAATTTTGAATTTTGAAAAAAAAAAAATATATATATATATATACATAATTTTTTTAAATCGTAAAAATATTTTTATCGTATAACAGAAGGACAGTGTTATACACATAATTTTCATTATTGTACAAGATACAGTAATGGAGGAAAAAAATGTTGAATATTTCCAAAATTTTACTCCTTTAAGCTGTACCTAACCACTTAACATTCAATACGTTAAATTCCTTGTATATGAGGCGTGTATGATAATCTATTTTTTCTTAATAGGCCTAAATATTTTTATTATTCCTCTCTGTAATAATATTTCTGGCATGAGTGAAGACTTCATTGCCTCACCCTATGCTATAATGAGTATTTGAGACATTTAAAAAGTATCAACTTTGTACAGTATAGTTTTATTTTAAAGTACATCACTTAATTCAAAATAATATTTGTATTTTATTCTAAAATATATTACAACAAAAGATATATATTTTCTTTTTTCACATAAAATGAATTTTTATTGAAAAGTTATTGAACTACGCAACAAAAATATTGGAGTTATTAAGGGAAGGAAAAATATTTAGCCTATCTAGTGCAACTTCACATGTATTATGAAAATGTAGTTTCATTGTCATTGCATTCAGAAAGAAGAGTTAAAAATGTTTTAATGGTTTAACAAATCATAAGAACAGTAGTTCTGAGATTAATTTTTTAGTTGTCCCAAGACAAAATGTACGCAGATATATTTTCTTCTTCATTCTTCTTCATCATTCATCTTTTCTTTTTTCAATCAATGATTCAATTATGGTAGTAGCTGAAGGCACGTAAGGAATGAATGTACTTCCTTCCTTGCGTTAGGTACTGCTTCTTCAACATTACAGAAAAACTTCTCAATACAGCTGAAGTTGAAAAGATCCCAGACTCTGCATAAATACTTACATTTAGCCTGTATCCACCTGAAGATAAATTGATGTTACCCTTTGTGTTTTTTAAGTTTATCAAATACAGAAAATGATCAAATTTAGGAAATTCTAAATTTCATCCCTCAAACATCAGCTTGATGGCCCTAACTCCACAAGAAAAAATCCACAGAACAAATAAATAACTAAATAAACGTTATCATGCGCAAAAAAATTTGTACAGATACGGAATTTAAAAATGAGCAGATTCTTGGTAGCAGTCCTCCTCTATGTAGGCAAGACTGACTACAAGTAGCATACATTTAGGCGCCCTTGTTTACTGCACATGCGAAATGCGTTGTATCTGGAAGAGTAAAATTAGGTGGTCCAAATGTTGTTTCTGGGTCTGTACATAGTAGCGAGTTAAAAGAATAGTCATTTACCATGGAAATATATGAATTGGAACGATTTAAGATGTACAAAAGATTTATTTATTTAGGTTTGGAAGTAAATCCCGAAAAGACAAAGTATATGATTATGTCTCGTGACGAGAATATTGTACGAAATAGAAATATAAAAATTGGAAATTTATCGTTTGAAGAGGTGGAAAAATTAAAAAACCTGGGAGCAACAGTAACAAATATAAATGATACTCAGGAGGAAATTAAACACAGAATAAACATGGGAAATGCGTGCTATTATTCGGTTGAGAAGCTTTTATCATCCAGTCTGCTGTCAAAAAATCTGTAAGTTAGAATTTATAAAACAGTTATGTTACCGGTTGTTCTTTATGGTTGTGAAACTTGGACTCTCACTTTGATAGAGGAACATAGGTTAAGGGTGTTTGAGAATAAGGTGCTTAGGAAAATATTTGGGGCTAAGAGGGATGAAGTTACAGGAGAATGGAGAAAGTTACACAACACAGAACTGCACGTATTGTATTCTTCACCTGACATAATTAGGAACATTAAATCCAGACGTTTGAGATGGGCAGGGCATGTAGCACGTATGGGCGAATCCAGAAATGCGTATAGAATGTTCGTTGGGAGGCCGGAGGGAAAAAGACCTTTGGAGAGGCCGAAACGTAGATGGGAAGATAATATTAAAATGGATTTGAGGGATGTGGAATATGATGACAGAGACTGGATTGATCTTGCTCAGGATAGGGACGGATTGCGGGCTTATGTGAGGGCGGCAATGAACCTGCGGGTTCCTTAAAAGCCAGTAAGTAAGTATGTAAGTTCTCTTTATAGTTCAATTGCGAAATACGGGATAACATTAAAACAAACTAGGGAAACTGTATTAGAAACTAAGTTAGAAGAGAGTTAATTTTTTTCTTTTATATAACATTTCTGACCATCTAATTTAGACATTTATGAAATTATTTAGTATCTTAGTTTACGTTAAAATATGACTTCAGACACAAACGTAATAGTAATTGGACAATTCAGAATCAATAATTGTGAGGTATAGAGCAAGATTAGAGTTTGAAAGGTAACAATACTGGATCTAAGTTAAAATATGAACTGATTATACTGGCTAAGCATTATTATTGACTGATTATGGAGTGTGATAGGTAATTCACCTTTCAGTCAGTATTCATTCATATCAACATATTACTATTTCCTTAATATGAATTCATTTAATATAGGCTATTAGAATTTATCATACTTTATCTTAGTGAACTGTTCTAATCTAAAGTGCTAATTTTATTGTTTCAACCTTTATAATTAAATAAAAATCTTATATTGTTATATGGACGTAATTTATTTTTGAGTTTATGGGACAAATAAATATGTAGCATTTTGTTCTTCTTCCTTTCCAAGGATTGGGGTCTATACCGTTCCGCGCCAAAGATATTTAAGATATTTTATTTTACCACTTAGATATTTGAATTGTTAAATATTTTGCATAATTTAGAATTCAACTTGAATTATGTTGTTACAAAACTTTTGTGATATTTCGGAATTAGCTTTTGAGTATTCCACCGTGTCCTGGAACTTCACATTTCCAGAAATGCCAAGTTCCAGTTCACGGTGGAATATCCAAAAATCTAATTCTCATCACAGTCACCATGAAAGCCTAAAAATCCACATTTTGTGACAGTTCTTTCTTAAAATGATTTAGTACAAATATTAAAAATTTTACTTCATTTGCAAATTTGATGAAATATAGCTGTATGCATAGTTTAATAATAATAATAATAATAATAATAATAATAATAATAATAATAATAATAATAATAATAATAATAATAAAAGCAGAAGATATTGTCAAAGATATAGACGATCTAAATTCTTGGTATAGATCATGTCAGGAATTTGTAGAAAAACAATTAACCATTTGATGCCAAGATGTTCTAAGTGGCATCACATGAATATCTTGTTGAACATATAAATCGACGAGCCTGTTAAAAGGGGAAATAACTCAAATTTAAAGCTTTGAGATTCACTGCGTTTTAAAGTTTCATGTTGCTCTGATAAATCCAAGAATCATTGAAATTCCTCCAAATTCTGTTAATTATATTTCATTTATCGACAGGCCAGTTCAAAAGAAAAACAACTCAAAATTTAAAATTTTGAGAAACCTGAATTTTAAAGCTTCATGTTGCTGTAAAAAATCCAATTAAAGTCACGCTAATTTGAAATTTCAGCTATCCTTTCATTTTTCACACCAACATAAAGCTTTAAAATGCAGTTATCTCAAAAGTTTAAATTTTTAGTTGTTTCCATATTGAGTGATTTTAATTGAATTTTTCACAGCAATATTGATATGGAACTTTCAAATGCAGTTACCTCAAAACTTTAAATTTTGAGTAGTTTCCCTCTTGAGTGATTTTAATTGAACTTTTCACAGGGATATTGATATGGAACTTTCGAATGTAGTTAACTCAAAACTTTACTTTTTGAGTTGTTTCCCTTTTGAGTGATATTAATTGATTTTTCACAGCGATATTGATATGGAACTTTCAAATGTAGTTATCTCAAACTTTAAATTTTGAGTTGTTTCTCTTTTGAATGATTTTAATTGAATTTTTCACAGCTATATTGGTATGGAACTTTCAAATGCAGTTATCTCAAAACTTTAAATTTTGAGTTGTTTCCCTTTTGAGTGATTTTAATTGAATTTTTCACAGCGATATTGATATGGAACATCCAAATGCAGTTATCTTTAAATTTTGAGTTTTCCCTTTTGAGTGATTTTAATTGAACTTTTTACAGGAATATTGATATGGAACTTTCAAATGCAGTTATCTCAGAACTTTAAATTTTGAGTTGTTTCCCTTTTGAGTGATTTTAATTGAATTTTTCACAGCGATATTGATATGGAACTTTCAAATGTAGTTATCTCAAAACTTTAAATTTTAAGTTGTTTCCGTTTTGAGTGATTTTAAATGAACTTTTCGCAGCGATATTGATATGGAACTTTCAAATGTAGTTATCTCAAAACTTTGAAATTTTGAGTTGTTTTCCTTTTGAACTAGCCGAAATTTGTACAAATTAATATATTATGAAATATACAAACAATTGGAGAAAAACAGAAGATGAACACTTGTATCTGCATGAAAAGGTGTGTGACAAAATTTATTATCACTGTACTGTGTAACTTTCTGGCAGAAACTGACAGAAAAAATGGAAGCAAATAAATAAAACGACATAATACTTGACAATAATGCCAAGATTTGGCAAATTATTGAAAAAAAACATTATGGAGAAGGTAGATGAAATATACTGTATACGGATTCTAAAATAGACATAGTCTGTAACAGATATGGAACGTACAGACGACTCTCACACCAATTCTCATGGATAAGTTCATTAAACATCTTCTTACCATTCGAGGGACATCAGAGGTAACTGTGTAATATAGAACAAAAATCTAGGCACAATTTACATCATTTGCAAGACCCCTAGCTAACATCATAATCTTACTAATTTAACCCTAATAATATCGTTTGTTATTGGTTGCTTCTTTTCTATCTCCAGCTTGTGGTTGTATGAAAATTAATAATAATAATAATAATAATAATAATAATAATAATAATAATAATAATAATTCGGTGCACACATCCAGTCATAGTATTAATGCAAAATTTTGCAGAGAAAAGATGATTTTGCAATATATTTAATAAATATCCGTATTTTTGTTTAATTCTCTCAGTTGATTTTAATCATTTTAAACACTAATCTAAAACACTTTTTAAATATACTTCCTTTTTTATTATAAAATGAGCATTTAATGTACCAGTAAAAAAAAAATGTTTCAGAAGGTAAAATTAATACATTTTACACACTGTTTTCTGATTTGTACTTAGATTTTTCATTTCTTTAATATAATCTAATGAAAGTGCAAGCACTATAGATCTTATAGGCTATTGAGATAGATCAGCTGATAAAGGATCTGGTAGGAATTTTTCTTTTAAATGTTTCTGTTGATAAAACAGATTGTATTAGTAACTAAAAATGCTTTGGATACAATCGGTACTCACTGTTTGAGTCCTGGCTAGGTAATTTTGAAGAAAAATAAACTGTAAATTTAAATTTCTTATATAAATGTAATAATTTATAACATAATTCATCAAGATAAATATATTTCCGGATTAATTCGTAACGCTGTAACTGGATCTTGTTTCAGACTCTCTTTAGTTTTTCAACGATGCTTTCAACTATAATTTTTAGTGTTGATGGGTTTATCATATAATAAAGACCTCACAATGTGTAGGGATTCGACAAGAAGAGGTCCTAGTATTTTGTATCAATTTTTTTAGTGACCGGCATTGTAAAGGAGTGCAAGATGTGCATTTGATATATTGTTTTGTTGACTGAATAGAAACTAGAATGAATAGAGCTTACTTATAATGATTTATACTTTGCTGAGTTCTCAGATTTTAATAGTATTAGCCAATTATAGCTGAAATATTAGAATAAATTTAAACTGTACCACGACAAAAATTCCTTAGAAATTTTATTGAACTAACCCCTCAGTGAAAAATTTAGTATAGGTTTTAGCACAATTATTCTGTTACAGTCCTTACCGAGCAAAATGTTCAAATTTAAATCTTCACATGTGAAAACAAAATGAGTAAATCAAAATTAAGATTTCATCATAAATTGTTGAAGAATAAGAGTAATTTATTACATTCCACACGTTTCTTGACAAATATTTATTAAGTGGCATTGTTAACAGGAAGAAAATTGTTTTTGTTCCATATGTTGACCAAAGGCAAGTCATTTTTGTGTACAACAATCATACAACGGCAGAGTTCCACTCTTGCGTTCATAACAGTTAATTTGTCTTCTACTATTTACACCAAATTTAACGATTTTTTGTTTATTGAGATAGGATTTCACTTGAAGATTATCTTGATTCTGTATTCGTAAGATCCTCCAGAAAATTTTCCAACATGGCGACTATGCGAATATGTTTCTTTTAATAATGTGCGTTTGGAATTAAAGTTGTGTTGTAAGTTTTTGAGGTAGTTGACACATTTTTGTAATATCTACTGGATAAGAAAATAAATACTTTAGAAAATAGAAATTAAATAATTATTAATATTATGATTACTTAAAATTATTTCTGTATTATATTATATAATATTGATACATTTTGGTTACGTAATATATTCAGCATATTAGCATAATATTCCATTTATATTCGAGTACATACGTAAATTGTTAAAGCACAAAAGTCCTTCACCAAAATTGTGTGTAATACATAAAAGTATCTTATATAGTAAACATACCAAAACAACAATAAACATACGAATGGCGTTGACAGAATTGGCAACCTAACTACAGTTAATTCTCTCTACTTCTGTTACATAATTAATTAACTCTTGCTAATCCCCCTCCTGATTACCGAAGTTAAGTATATTATAGGCTAATATTTTGCAAAATTTACCATTAATTTCTTACGTGAAATCTATGTGATAACTATTTTATAAGTTTTGCAACACTTTAATTTATATAACGCGAGAGATTTTTTGTTGTTGAAGATAAATCATTCCGTATCTAATCATCTGGAATAATAAATACTTGTAAAGACATACAAAACAATAAGTTGAAACCCTGTTACGATCGATTTCATAATTATCAATAATATTCAAAGTTCCTATATTTTATTGAAAACATTTGAAATGCAGACAGTTTAAAATACCAGGCATACCAACAAATGAAATTGTTTAATGTGATAGATCATTTTCAGAAACCACCTATCCCAAGCAGAGCAGAGATGTAAGAATTCAGTGTTTATATTCCGTTTAGTGCGGAAAAAAATTGTAGTAGCCTAAACAGTAACATCTTACTTGACTTAGATTGTTGTTGGAAATTTAAAAATAGTATCGGAAATATCGCTGATGCTAAATTTAGTTTCTTGCTTATGAATTGCATATTTCGTGATATAAAATGTGTATTATTCATAATTTAATATATTTTCTGTAGTTTATTGAAGATGCTGTGACTAAGAATAATAATAGATTCGCACAGAAAACTAAAAGTATTGGATTTTCTTCAGTATTTGCAAATTTATAGTGAATAAATTTGATTTAAATCTATTGTATCTTTCAACGTAGTTTGTTTCGTAATTTACCATGATTACGGACTCATTTTTAAAGTACAGGATATAAAATGGAAATTTTCTTAATATATTAAATCATATATTTTAAATACATTGCATTATGCTTTACACGAAGAGAACTTTTCACTTTTTCATGAATTTGTAAAGCAATTCTAACTTATTTCAAACACATTAAAATTATTTGACACTTACAGAACTTTGGACACATTGTCGAATTTATTTGCGGCACATGAAAAATATATAAACCATACTTTGAAAGAATTCAACAAAATAACTCTGTTTTAAACGATAATCGGACACTGCTAGATGGTACGTCTTTACATGGATATTTCCTACAATCAATTTAAATAATTCTGAGGTTATTGTTGTTGACAAAAAATATTATTTAATCTAAACGCTTCTACTTACAAATATTAAACTAACGCAATATAATTAATTAAATAGAGCATTCGAGAGTTTTATTACTTACGTTACTAGAAAACACGTGAAGTTTGTCGCCATGGAAACGATATGTTAACCTATCGATAGTACAGTCGATTTTATTATACTTAAACAACATACTACCGTCATTTCGAATTCAAAACAATTGCACATGTTTTCAGCTGAGATTATGAGACACCACTGGCAAGTTTGTAACTTTGAGTTTAAATTTCTAGACAGGAAGTATTTATTTAAAACCACATTTTTTTGTTGTTTTGAGGATGAAGGTAATCATTTAAAATCTTAGAGTGATATTGTGTATAATTTATATGGTCATCATAAACACAATCTAACGAATTCTAGTTCAATAATTTAAACAACACTTTCTGAGTATTATTACGTTATACCTTTGCATATTATTCTGTTGTTCTGGTATAACTATTTACGAGTATGTTAAAAATTCTTTTAAGTTTGCTTATAGCTCTTTTTTTTCCTAATTTTAATTGTTAACCTCAATTTATTTTCGTAAGTTTGTGATTTGTGTGTGTTATTTGAAGTTATCTACCATCTGAAGTAAAAATTCTGATTGTTGACATAGTATTTAATTTTAACACGAAACTGATTATTACGGTTTTTTGGTACAATATCTCAGCTTTTTCACTATATGGCTGCAGATAAACTAAAATATATTTCATTAAAACTGCAATTATAACATCGCGAAAATAAATTTTGATCTTCACAAGATAACTGATGTAAAATTGATATGCTATAAAATTAAACTTATTCGCTTACCATTTTTGTGTAGAGCTGGGAGTCATCACTTCTGCACGTGTTCACTTGGTGATAAGTAGACGAGTTTTTTAACAGATGACACGATCAGCAATTCACTTCTGTGTTTGACGAATGTCAGTGTGAAATAGATTGCTCGTTACGTTTGAAGCTCCAGTTCGTCCACTGCACCACCACTAAGCACTGCTTGGTATTGTTGAGTACCACGAGATGCGATTGTTGTCGTGGTGTTGTTGACACGGGCGTCCCGACGACTGACGGAGCGCCTCGACGCTCCTGGCCGCCACGTGTGTCAGGCGCGTACTGATGCCTCGGCCTGCGACTGGCCCAAGTGAATGGAGCTTTCCGCTCATTGGTCGGCGCCTCCTGACGTCAGAGCATTGATTGGGGAGGGAATGTTCTCCTTCTGTTTGACATTTACTCTTATATTTTTATTTTTAGTAAATAAAACAAAGTGTTTCGATGGGGATTTTGTTATAAATAGAGCAGGGAGGTGTGGGGGTTATTTGATGACGCTCCACGTGGTGTGACGTCACTTTTGTTTGTTGCTGCAGGGCTATCCTACTTCACTGTCATTCCGGGGATGTCGTGAACTGTCCAGTAACTGGAGCAAGCGGAATTGTTGTAATTGTTTGCGTCAAGTTGCGTTGAATCCGGAACAAAACTCAAAACTGTGTCACCATTTGACACCGCTGCGAACGGCGAATAACTTTATATTTCGTTCCCTTACCTATTTGGGTTGTAGAGAGACGGGGTTCGGTTCCTGCATCCCTGATAACGTTAGGGCTCAACCGCCTGCTGTTCCTGAGAATCCCGGGGGCCGAAGTCTCCAGTAAAATTGGACGACTGTACAGGATTCTCAGTTTCGGAAGTCACATACAAATAGCCATGTAAATATTTTTTTTGTTACTTACTTACTTACTTACTGGCTTTTAAGGAACCCGGAGGTTCATTGCCGCCCTCACATAAGCCCGCCATTGATCCCTATCCTGAGCAAGATTAATCCAGTCTCTACCATCATATCCCACCTCCCTCAAATCCATTTTAATATTATCTTCCCATCTACGTCTCGACCTCCCCAAAGATCTTTTTCCCGCCGGTCTCCCAACTAACACTCTATATTCCTTTGCTGTGCTCGTGCCGGAAAATCAGTCCCATTCCGAGGCTTATTCTTAGGTTTTGTAACAAGTTGTTTTTTACGGTGATGGGTTGTTAGCCCTTCGCCCAACCCCCAAGCTGGAGGACCACCCCTTATCGGCTGTCCACGACTGCTTATTCAATATATTCGCAGCTACCCTCCATATCTGGAGGCCGTCTCTTCTATCCGCAACCTGAGGAAGCGCCAAGCCGTGATGATAGGGACCCACAAATCATCCTCAAAAAGCACCTTCAATGCATGAAAAAATAGCTCCTCATTTTTTGTCAACAGCACACACTAAAAGGGCTTGTTTCATCTTGAATGAAGGAATGGATTTTATGATTTTGGCCATAAATTCAAGAGCGGTTCTGGAGACCAACTTAATATCGAAAGAGTATCGGATTCATTTTATGGTTGAGATGGATTTCGGGCAATCTTTTCGCATGTACTCATGGAGTTGTACATGGCAGAACGTATTTCAGTCACTCATTAAGCGAATGATGTAAAATATGATAATCTTCAGCATGATTATTACCTCTGACAATTAAATCACACCACTATCATATTAAATTTTATTATAAAGTTATTATTGTTATTATTATTATATTATTATTATTATTATTATTATTATTATTATTATTATTATTATTATTATTATTATCAAGTTCGTAATTATTATAATCAACTTTGTAAGTTTCTTCATAATCTTAATGAAATAAATAATTAACTTATAATTATCACTTCCATCTGCCTTCATCTTCATATTCTTCTTCGTTTTATATTCATTTTCTCTATCTTAAAAATCCATCTTCATATTCATCATTGTCTATTTGTTATTCATAACATTCTAGGGGTAGAAGAAGATATCAGATGATAGACGATACTAAGATACATATATCATAAGAGGAAACAAAGGAGAAGATAGAATATAGGAAACACTGAAGAAGGCTGGGTTTGCAGTGAAAGACCTGCCCTTGGCAAAACACTAAGTGAATGAATGAACCTCATTCTCATATAAAATTCATCTTAATTTTCATATCAGTTTTCTCCTCATGTTCATAATGTCCATCTTCATCATCATGTGTGTTAAATTTATTTTCGTTCTCATATTCTTCACTTTTATCACCATATTCTACTTCTTCTTCGTCGTCATCATCATCTCTTAGTCTTTATTTTCATCATCCGCATCCCCATATCCTACAGTACATCTTTATTCTTATACTTTTCATCTTCATCACAAAGTTACTATGTTCATCTTAGGTGGCCCGGGTTCGAATCCCGGTCGGGACAAGTTACCTGGTTGAGGTTTTTTCCGGGGTTTTCCCTCAACCCAATACGAGCAAATGCTGGGTAACTTTCGGTGTTGGACCCCGGACTCATTTCACCGGCATTATCACCTTCATATCATTCAGACGCTAAATAACCTAGATGTTGATACAGAGTCGTAAAATAACCCAATTAAAAAAATGTTCATCTTCATCGTACTCTTTACTTTCATTACTTTCATCCTTATATCCTTCATCTTTATTTCCATATTTTAATCTAAATTACCATATTCTTCATGATTATCCTAAGACTTTCGGTTTCATACTTATCCCCATATTTTTCATTTTAATCTTTTTTATTCATCTTCATCCTTATACACATTTCATCTTCATCCCTGTATTTTTCATCTCCATCCTCATATTATTCATCCTGATATTCATCGCTGTTCTCGTATCACCATATTTTCCATTTTAGTCTTTTTATTCATCTTCATCTTTATACACTTTTCATCTTCATCCCTGTATTTTTCATCTTTATCCTGACATTATTCATCCTGATATTCATCGTTGTTCTCGTATTTTCACTTTTATCCCGATATTTTTCATTTTAATCTTTTTATTCATCTTCATCGTTATACACTTTTCATCTCCATCCCTATATTTTCCATCTTCATCCTGATATTCTTCGTTGTCCTCGTATTTTTCACCTTCATCCCCATAATTTTCATTTTCATCCCTATATTTTTAATTTTCATCACCATATTTTTCATCTTCATCATCATACTCCTCTTATTGATCCTCGTGTTCGTCATCCTCATATTCTTCATTTTCGTCCTCACATTTTTCATGTTGTCCTGATATTCGTATTTTGTCCTCATCTTCGTTAAATGTTTTATTTAACGACGCTCGCAACTGCAGAAGTTATATCAGCGTCGCCGGATGTGCCAGAATTTTGTCCCGCAGGAGTTCTTTTATAAGCCAGTAAATCTACTGACATGAGCCTGTCGCATTTAAGCACACTTAAATGCCATCGACCTGGCCAGGGATCGAACCCGTAACCTTGGGCATAGAAGGCCAGCGCTATACCAACTCGCCAACCAGGTCGACCTCATCTTCGTCATATTCACATTCATCCTTATACTCATCTTCATTGTTATCTTTATCTTCAACACATGTTTCATCATCAACTTCATATTATCGTCATCAACTTCATATCCATAGCCATGGCCATCACCGACATTGCTGTTACACTACTAGACCTATCGCCTCCAATAATGCAACGACCACAGTCTCAGCTATCAGAAACATTATCACCTCTACCATCGACACCAGTACCACAGTATCCACCATGACTATCACATCACTGACAACTTTAACATTGTCAAAAATATCACACCATCAACACTATCATGTCCAGCAGTATCACAACTTCAGCCATTTTCATCTTCGCACCACTACAACAAGTGCTGTCTCTGCTAACTCCAAAACCATCATCATCATCACCACCATCATCATCATCATCATCATCAGTTCTACTGCCACCATTTCCAACAATGCTACCTCAAAAACAACCATTTCTGAGACCAAAATTTCCATAATGTTTAATATTATCATCTCCAAACCCAATATATAAATTAGAAAGAATGTACTTCTGGAACCAATATTTCCATAATCTTTAATACTACCATCTCCAACACAAATATTTATATGAGAAACAATATAATTCTGGGACCTGCATTTCCATAATCTCTTACACTACCATCTTCAACATATATATATATATATATATATATATATATATATATATATATGAGAAACAATATTTTTCTGGGACCTGCATTTCCATAATCTTGTATACTACCATCTTCAACACCAATATGTGGAAGAGAAACAATATATTTCTGGGACCAGCATTTCCATAATCTTTAATACTACCATCTCCAACACAAATATTTGTATGAGAAACAATATATTTCTGGGACCAGCATTTCCATAATCTTTAATACTACCATCTCCAACACAAATATTTGTATGAGAAACAATATATTTCTGGGACCAGCATTTCCATAATCTTTAATACTACCATCTCCAACACAAATATTTATATGAGAAACAATATATTTCTGGGACCAGCATTTCCATAATCTTTAATACTACCATCTCCAACACAAATATTTGTATGAGAAACAATATATTTCTGGGACCAGCATTTCCATAATCTTTAATACTACCACCTCCAACACAAATATTTATATGAGAAACAATATACTTCTGGGACCAGCAATTCTATAATCTTTAATACTACCATCTCCAACACAAATATTTATATGAGAAACAATATATTTCTGGGACCAGCATTTCCAATACTACCATCTCCAACACAAATATTTATATGAGAAACAATATATTTCTGGGACCTGCATTTCCATTATCTTTTATACTACCATCTTCAACACCAATATGTATATGAGAAACAATATATTTCTGGGACCTGCATTTCCATAATCTTTTATACTGCCATCTCCAACACAAATATTTGTATGAGAAACAATATATTTCTGGGACCAGCATTTCCATAATCTTTTATACTACCATCTTCAACACCGATATGTATATGAGAAACAATATATTTCTGGGACCAGCATTTCCATAATCTTTTATACTACCATCTTCAACACCAATATGTATATGAGAAACAATGTATTTCTGGGACCAGCATTTCCATAATCTTTTATGCTACCATCTTCAACACCAATATGTAGGCCTACATAAGAAACAATGTATTTCTGGGACCAGCATTTCCATAATATTTTATACTACCATCTTTAACACTAATATGTATATGAGAAACAATGTATTTCTGGGACCAGCATTTCCATAATCGTTTATACTACCATCTTCAACACCAATATGTATATGAAAAACTATGTATTTCTGGGACCAACATTTGCATAATCCTTTATACTACTATCTTCAACACCAATATGTATATGAAAAACAATGTATTTCTGGGACCAGCATTTCCATAATCTTTTATACTACCATCTTCAACACCAATATGTATATGAAAAACAATGTATTTCTGGGACCAGCATTTCCATAATCTTTTATACTACCATCTTCAACACCAATATGTATATGAGAAACAATATATTTCTGGAACCAGCATTTTCATAATCTTTTACACTACCATCATCAACACCAATATGTACCTATATGAGAAACAATATATTTCTGGGACCAGCATTTCCATAATCCTTTACACTACCATCTTCAACACCAATATGTACCTATATGAGAAACAATATATTTCTGGGACCTGCATTTCCATAATATTTTTCACTACCATCTTCAACACCAATATGTATATGAGAAACAATGTATTTCTGGGACCAGCATTTTCATAATCTTTTATACTAACATCTTCAATACTAATATGTATATGAGAAACAATAACAAGTATTTCTGGAACCAACACTTCCATAATCTTTAATACTACCATATCTAATACAAATATTTATATGACAAACAATATTCTGAGACCAAAATTTCCATAATCTTTAATACTATCATCTGAAACACCACTATGTGTAGGAAAAGCAATATATTTCTGGAACCAGCATTTTCATAGTATTTTATACCACCATCTTCAACATCAATATGTATAGATTATGAGAAACAATGTATTTCTGAGACTAGCATTTTCATAATATTTTATAGGAATATGTATATGAGAAACAATATATTTCTGGAACGAACATTTCCATAATCTTCCAAACCTATATATATACATGTTTCATATGAAACAATATCTTCAACACTGCCATCGTGACTACCACTGTCTTCAACATCACCACATCCCCTATTAGTAAAATGCAACTGAGTCTCTATCACATTCGCTACCATCTCCCTCACAACCAACAACCAAGAGTGTTTGAGAACAAGGTACTTAGGAAAATATTTGGGACTAAGAGGGATGAAGTTACAGGAGAATGGAGTAAGTTACACATTGCAAAACCGCACGCATTGTATTCTTCATCTGACATAATTAGGAACATTAAATGCAGACGTTTGAGATGGGCAGGGCATGTAGCACGTATAGGCGAGTGAGTGTTAGTTGGGAGGCCAGAGGGAAAAAGACCTTTGGGGATGCCGGGACGTAGATGGGAAGATAATATGAAAATGGATTTGAGGGAGGTGGGATATGATGGTAGAGACTGGATTAATCTTGCACGGGATAGGGACCAATGGCGGGCTTATGTGAGAGCGGCAATGAACCTCCGGGTTCCTTAAAAGCCAGTAAGTATTATTATTATTATTATTATTATTATTATTATTATTATTATTATTATTATTAGAGAATTGACCGTTAATCACAGCTTACTTAATTATTTTCATTAGATACACTTAAATCTTACAGTAAATTGTATTTATTTATTCTAATTCCATTACCCTAATTTGTATAGACATTCACGCAATCATAGGCATTTTCCAAATATCTTGTCCCTTTTTAATTGCACAAGAAAGAAATCATCTTTACAGTGAAAAAACGGTCATAATTCTCGAAATAACATAGTATTAATTCAGTTTACAGCACTTATGGCTACAAGCACAATGGTCGTATTATGTTGGGCTTCTGAGGAAATTTCGTCCTTCTCCCATTATGATTATCTGTCTTGAATTCTCTCTCTCTTGCACACGTTTTCTTACAAAGCGACGATGTTCATTTTGACTGTATGATCAGACTCTGTCA
The DNA here is from genome assembly GCF_040183065.1 of Periplaneta americana. Taxonomy (NCBI): domain Eukaryota; kingdom Metazoa; phylum Arthropoda; class Insecta; order Blattodea; family Blattidae; genus Periplaneta; species Periplaneta americana. The sequence continues at coordinate 197,847,824 of NC_091118.1, read as the reverse complement.
ATTCGGTCTCTTAATATTGATGTGCATTACTGAGGTATGGTAGGAGAAAATGGTTCATAGTTCATTTCTTAGACTGCGAATAGAGCCGTTGGAATCTGTTCGAAACTCGTCAATGTTGTCCTGGAAGTTGAATGATATTATTTTAGACATTTGCAGCAAAATATACAGTTTGGACATGGATAATATTAATTTATTATTATAAAGCTATTATGATAGTAGGCAAAATTTCTCGCTGGTTATATTATGATGAAAAGATGGGAGTTTCGATATATGACAATCAACAATGCATAATCTGAAATTACAAAGGAAGATCGTAGATGATTAAAATGGCTACTACAAATCAACAGCGGGCACAATGTGTTCTTTGGTATGCTAAATTTGAGTGTTAAGAGTTCAAAGGGAATTTCGACGTGAGTATTGTGAGTGTAATGTACCCAAATACGATTCCGTAATGTGGTATCGAACATTTGTAGAAACAGATTCTGTGTTAAATAACTTGCAGGAGGTCGCAGGCGAAACCCAGTACGAGAAGCAGCTATCTCTTGGTTTGGTCTCCAAACTCCCCAGATCTAACCCCTCTTTATTTCTTCGTGTAGGGTTTTGTTAAAGACATTCTCTATTCACAGAAACCCAGGAACATTGAGAGTAAAAATTACTCAAACTTTTCAACAAATCACCCCTCTTATGTTACAACGGACATGGGCTGAATTGCATCACCGTTATGAGTTGTGCGGGGTGCGCAATGGGGGTCATGTTGAGCTCTGAGGAATCTCCCATCTTTCAGTGTTGTATGCACAAAGTTTCAGTAGTAAATGTTTTAAGGTGTTTTTTATTTTATCCATACCCAAACGGATCACCCTGTATTATAAAACATTTAAGTAAATTTGTGGTTATGAATAGATGACAAAAAAGAGCTTAATATATGTTTCAATTTTAATATGTTTTCTTTCCTATACAATAGTATTCCAATTACTTCAAGCCCACTGTATCCTGTCAAATATAATATACGACATATTAAAATACGCAGGATACAGTGGGTAGATAACAGGGAAGTGGAATTAATGTGAATTCTCTGGACCAGAATCTGACGTACTTGATGAAAGAAACAGGAAACAAATGGTTGCTAGCAAGAAATACAAAGAGAGTTTATGTAGAATACCAGGACCTACGCAAAATATCGACTAGACTGATGATTTCAAAATAAGATGGTAATATTCCTATAATGGAGTTATGATAAAATAAGAGAAAAATCATACAGGATATGCTCGGGTTAGAAACATTGTCTAGTTGGCGAGTAGTCATTCAACTGATTCCTGATGCTATTCCAAATTCATATGTAGGGTAGAGATTGTTAATATTGTGATACTAATAATACACTCAGGGACAAAAAAACCGGACACTTTAATATTTGCTGGTATTTTGCAAAACATTATCTTCTCATACAATATTATGGTAGCCATCTGTTGTTATGGAGACGTGTATACATTGTTGATTGTTGATTGTTTTTTGTTTTATTAACAAGCCATTACAACCAAATATTCCAATTTTGCTTTCGGAGTCTCAGCTATAACAATTTTGTCTCAAACATTTTGTGCTTCATTATCGTTATTATTCGTTATTTCTTTATTTTTACATTTTCTGAGTTTAAGTGGGGTTGTAACATTTGTCTTAAAACAAGATGCGACCTGAAGATGTGGCTCGAGCTGTAGCCCTTTACGATGATAGACGCAATGTACGTTACATTGCAAATGTTATGAATATGGCTAGAAGCACAACCCATGATGCCATAAAACGGTATAGAGAGACCGTAGAATATACCAGAAGACCAGGTTCGGATCGTCCAAGAGCTACAAATCCACATGAAGACAGGTATATGGTGTTGAGAGTTCTTAGGGAGCGCAACCTGCCAGCTACTAGTGTAGCCCAGCAATTTATTAACATGCATGGACGCCCAATTTCGGCCAAAACAGTTAGAAGGAGGTTGAAAGCAAGTGGACTGATATCAAGTAGACCTGCAACTGGTCCCAGACTTCTCAGGATGCATCGAGTTGAACGACTGCGTTTTGCAAATGATCACAGGGATTGGAGAAATGGACAGTGGAGCTGTGTTCTGTTCACCGATGAGTCCCGTTTCAATCTGTGCTCACCTGATGGACGTGAAAGAGATTGGAGAAGGAGGGGAGAACGATTTTCACAGTGTTGCATTTCCGAAAATGTGCCGTATGGAGATGGTGGAGTGATGGTTTGGGCAGGAGTGTGTACGGATGCTCGTACAGAGTTGGTTTTTGTTGAAAATGGAAGAGTAACAGCTGATCGGTATATAAATGAATGTTTGGCTGATCATGTTGTGCCATTTGGCCAATTTGTATGCGATAATTTTATTTTAATGCATGATAATGCACGCCCGCATATTGCCCATGCGGTCGGAGATTATCTCCAAGAAGTGGGAATCCATGTTCTTCCATGGCCAGCAAGAAGTCCAGACATGAACCCAATTGAACACATGTGGGACATGCTGTGACGGCGTGTTAATAATAGACGACCGAGACCAGAATCGTTACAAGAGTTGAGGCGAGCACTTGGCGAAGAATGGGAACTTATTCCTCAAGAAGACATTGTTAACCAAATTGAGAGCATGCCAAGACGTATGGATGCAGTTATTCAAGCCAGAGGCGGTAATACCCATTACTGAAAAGAGTTTTTAATGTTTAAGGCACCATAAAATGAAAAAAAAGTTAGACCAAACGATACCATAGTTATACGCCCTTTGTAATTTTTTGTAAATTTTCTCATCAGAGATTGTTTTTTCAAATGTTGTCGTATAAGGTGCTAAATGAAACATTATTTTGTTTAAATGGGTTTTGTTTCATTTTGAAATAATTGGCAACAAAATAGAAGCAAATATAGAAGTGTCCGGTTTTTTTTTTGTCCCTGAGTGTATTATGATAGTTCTTCTTGAGAATTTTTTACAATTTTTCTGAGCGAGAGGAAGATCGGTGTTTTTTCGTCAACTTATTGAGGGAATGTTCGTGGACAAGTTTCTGCACAAAACCGGTCCTTCTCTCGCTCAGTAAAATTGTAAAAAATTCTCAAAAAGAACTATCATAATTAAGCTGCGGATTAATGCCTATATGCCTATTTTAAAGGGACACTCAACTATATTTTGGAAATTTTTTCCTATTTGATCAATCTTTTTCAAATTTGAAGAAAGAAAGTAACATGCAAAATCTCAGCTCATTAGATCCAATACTTTTCAAAATAAAATATATTTCAATTTTTAATCAATCATTAATTGAAATATCACTTTTAATTATTTTTTTTTATTTGGCTTTGTGCATTTGACTGTGACTTCTCAGTGAATAGAGGGAGAATTCTACATATTGATTTAATTCTGTCACGTAAATTAGTGTAGAAATTTAATTTTTCATTTCTATGACCCTTTTTCTCCAATTTTTAAGTTGAGTGTCCCCTTAATCCTTAACCTAAAAGCAGAAGATTTTAGGTTACATATCCATTTTAAGACATTGTGAGTATTATCTGCGAATTCTATAGTGCCTATAATTGCCTATTTGCTTATAATTGCCTAAAAGTTGCCTAAATATCCGTATTATATATTATACTTGAATTTACTAACCATTCTATCGACATTTTTTGAATCTGTAATTTGTTTCTTTTTTATCTAGCAGAGGAAAGTGCTATAGAACTATCGATAATTTTGTGTGTTACGTTTTAATGCCACCAGAGCGCTGAGAGATCGAATAATTTAAAATCAAATAATAAGAAAAAAATGTATCTCGAAAGCCGCATGAATCATTGTGGTAGTTGACTAGGGTAGTTGTTTTAAACTGGGTTTCCGTTTTCTGAGTTTGTGAATTGAGTATGGAGTTGAGGTTTCTACTGTAATACGTGAAGTATACCGTGGAGATATGTGAAAGCAAAAGTCATCAGAAGGACTGATTGGAAAATACATAGACATTACTGCGTTCCCACTGGTTTGGTCCCCAGCTGAGATTGGATCACTGAAGTATTGCCCCATCACTTCATGTGAAGTGGAAAGGAGTTTCTCCCAATTTAAGAACATTCTTACAGACAATAGACATCAGTTCTCATTACAACATTTGGACGAATATTTAATTATTCACTGCCACAATGACATTCCTATAGAAAGTAGTGTATAATGCTACGCTATGGTCGTGTTAGCCCTTAAGAATTAGAAATTTGTTAGTGCCTTTTTAAGTGCCTATTTTAGAATTTTGAATGCCTATTTTGCCTGCCTATTTCAACTGTTTTAGTGCCTAAAAATCCGCATCTTGATTATAATATTATTAGTATCACAATTTACCAACCTTTACCCTACTTACGCTTTATTGGCCCATTGTACCTGGATCACACGAGGAAAGATCTGCCGTCCAGATCTGTCGTTTTTCTGTATGTAAGACTTATATCCAATGAGAGATGAATTCCAGAACTGTATGAGATATAAATTATATCTGTAACAATTATATAATAATCCGTGCTCTGATTCTGATGCAGTTTTGTATTGTCACTGCAACAGGGTGGCGAGATCTTCGAAGTAAATCTTCTACATTTTCTAATAATTACTTAACATCAATAATTATTAATACACCCTAAAGGCTGGTTCACAATAAACCGGGAACGAGAACCAGAATGAAAACGAGAAGCAGAGGACGTGAATATGATTTTTTTTTTTATTCACAATAAACCGAGAACGTATACGACTATGCATATCGATATGTATGTCAATAACGATATGTAAAGTCGATATTACGCATTCTGATGTTATTTGTGTATAATTGACCAATGGCTTCTATCATGAGTACAAGGCAGCCAACATAAACACAGGTGAACCAACTTCGAAATTTCAACTGAAACATTTCATTAGGTACGGTACTATAAATATGCCCATGCATCTTTATTATCACAACCTATTTTAAGTCTACCATAACGTAAAATAATTAGAGAAGAAACATTTGTAATATAACAAATATGAACACAACAGTAGTTATTGAATTGAAGCGTGAATATGTAGTGTGTAATACAACCAATACAGTAATAAAATATGATTCACTTACGATCGGTGTTCAAAGATGCAGCTATTGAAAGCCACGTATTCTCCTTCATTTTCTCATCTTTATACGAGGCGCGCTGCTTATGGTAAATGTGAGGATTTCAATATTAGAATCTCATCTAATAAAACTTGCTCCATGATGCACAGCACAGAACAAAATAATGCATAGGTTATGTCACGGTCTCCTTGCTACAAAATATACGACGACAAAATAGCTTTTAGATGGCAATAGAATGAATCTAGTGGGCTGTGAACGGAAACGTGAACGCCAAAGTTGAAACTTGGCCAACTCTCCGTTTCCGATCTCGGGCTCCGGCAAGCTTTTCATTAATTGTGAATTCTCACATTTAAATGTACACATTTTAACAATTTTTACCGTTTTCGTTTTCATTCCGATTCTGGTTTCCTGTTTATTGTGAACCAGCCTTTATTGTTAAAAAGTGGTGCTGCTCCCTTCCATTGATGATTCCCAAGTATTATAGAAGGATTAAGATGAAACAATTGTTTCATCTTAATAACTATTCAAAAGATTGCTCCCCTAATATTGATTTCATATTCACTAACCATAAATATACAAATCACCATTTTACAAATATCTTATCCAGGAACTCACACGATTTGTACAAATTATACAGGAGACTTTAATATGGGATATAAATTTCTGCTCTTGAATCGTTTTTATGAATATCCAATTTCATGATAAAGTTCATGTATAAATTCCTACTGAAACGATAACCACAAACTGAAACAGCGTCATCAAACATGGAACGTGGGTGTGAAATTACGAAGAAAATCACATTCCCACGCTGCGAACAACGTTAATGTCATTTAGCGGTGCTGAAATGTCAGAATCGCGGTCTATAGTATAGAATCTAGTTTCAGCACTGAAGTGTGTTCATAAAGGTCATTCCAATTTGGAAATTTAAGAGCTATACACCCGCGTCCAATTTTTATTTTGTTGCGTCATTGTCGTTATGCGTAAGCAGCAGGAGCGCGCCATGGTAACCGTACTAACATATACAGCGTGTTTAAAAGCATTTGCAACAGCTTGCTACATTAATCGTTACTTATAATCCTCAGTTCTGACGAGAGATCAGCAAGAAAACACGTTTGTAACTCAAGTGATAAGCTGATTATATTATGTAGTACTGTATTCTCTGGCATGTAAGTAGACGAAAAAAAGGTGATATTAGTATTGGTAGTTCTAGTAGTATTTGTCTGTAGTGGTAGATACAGGGGTACTTGTCTGTAATGGTATTTATAGTGACAATTGTCTGATGTGGTAGTTCTAGTAGTAATGTCCGTGGTGGTAGTTCTGGTAGTAATGTCCGTGGTGGTAGTTCTAGTGGTACTTGTCTGTAGTGGTAGTTCTAGTGGTACTTGTCTGTAGTGGTAGTTCTAGTGGTACTTGTCTGTAGTGATAGGTACAGTGTTACTTGTCTGTAGTGGTAGTTCTAGTGGCACTTGTCTGTAGTGGTAGTTCTAGTGGTATTTGTCTGTAGTGGTAGTTCTAGTGGCACTTGTCTGTAGTGATAGGTACAGTGGTACTTGTCTGTAGTGATAGGTACAGTGTTACTTGTCTGTAGTGGTAGTTCTAGTGGTATTTGTCTGTAGTGGTAGTTGTAGTGGTACTTGTCTGTAGTGATAGGTACAGTGTTACTTGTCTGTAGTGGTAGTTAGTGTTACTTGTCTGTAATGGTAGTTACAGTGGTACTTTTCTGTAGTGATACAGTGGTACTTGTCTGTGGTGGTAATTATAGTGGTAGTTGTCTGTAGTGGTAGTTCTAGTGGTACTTCTCTGATGTGGCAGTTCTATGGTAATTGTCTGTAGTGTAATTATAGTGGTACTTGTCTGTAGCGGTAGTTCTAGTGGTACTTGTCTGTAGTGGTAGCTCTAGTGGTACTTGTCTGATGTGGTATTTCTAGTGACATTAATAGTGGTAGTGATATTTGTCTGTAGTGGTACTTCTACTGGTACTTTCATGTAGTGGTAGTTCCAGTGATACTTGTCGCAGTAGTAGTTCTAGTGACATTAATAATGGTAGTTCAGATTGTATTAGTAGTGGTAGTTCAATTGAAATTAGTAGTGGTAGTTTCAAGTCGCATTAGTAGTGGTAGTTCTAGTGAGATTAGTAGTAGTAGTTCAATCCGTATTAGTAGTGGTAGTTCTAGTGGCATTAATGGTGGTAGTTCAAGTGGCATTAGTAGTGGTTTCTTGGTAGTGGTGATTCTGATGGTACTAGTAATTCTAATACAGGTAGTGACGGTTCTGGTAGTACTATTGGTAGTGGTGGTGATGGTAGTGGTACATTCAGTTGTTATTCCTGGGAACACCTCAATTAAAATGTAATCTCGATTTTGTGACTGAATTATTATCGTCAACATCCTTCACAAATTAGGCCTCTGTAGACCTGTTTCGGCCACATCTAGTGGTCTTCTAAAAGGTCTTCCTGGTCGACGATGTCCTCTAGGTTTATACTGAATCATAATTTTTGGGATTCTTGAATTTTCCATTCTTCTTACATGATTTAGCCAATTGAATTTGTATCTGCTGATTTTTTCTTCTACTGACTACTTCTAATTGTTCTAAAATTTCTTCATTCCTTTTTCGGTCTAAAAGAGTATATCCTGCTGTCCTGAAAAATTTCATTTCCGTTGCTTTGATTCTGTTCATGTCTTTTTTCCTTAATGTCCAAATCTCGCTTCCATATAAAAGGAAGGGTAATGCTAGTATATTATATATTTTTATTCTTGTAGATTTTTGTACTAATTTGTTATTGTTATTGTTATTGTTATTATTATTATTATTATTATTATTATTATTATTATTATTATTATTATTATTATTATTATTATTTTATAATAATAATTATTATTTTATAATTATTATTATTATTATTATTATTATTATTATTATACATCATACAATAGTTATTGATACAATAGTAATAAATTATTTAAAATGTTATTGAAGCAAGAAAAAACAAGAGTTGGTATTGTAAAAGAAAATATACGGTACTTACTTACTTACAAATGGCTTTTAAGGAACCCGAAGGTTCATTGCCGCCCTCACATAAGCCCGCCAGCGGTCCCTATCCTGTGCAAGATTAATCCAGTCTCTATCATCATACCCCACCTCCCTCAAATCCATTTTAATATTATCCTCCCATCTACGTCTCGGCCTCCCTAAAGGTCTTTTTCCCTCCGGTCTCCCAACTAACACTCTATATGCATTTCTGGATTCGCCCATACGTGCTACATGCCCTGCCCATCTCAAACGTCTGGATTTCAAGTTCCTAATTATGTCAGGTGAAGAATACAATGCGTGCAGTTCTGTGTTGTGTAACTTTCTCCATTCTCCTGTAACTTCATCCCGCTTAGCCCCAAATATTTTCCTAAGCACCTTATTCTCAAACACCCTTAACCTATGTTCCTCTCTCAGAGTGAGAGTCCAAGTTTCACAGCCATATAGAACAACCGGTAATATAACTGTTTTATAAATTCTAACTTTCAGATTTTTGGACAGCAGACTGGATGATAAGAGCTTCTCAACCGAATAATAACAGGCATTTCCCATATTTATTCTGCGTTTAATTTCCTCCCGAGTGTCATTTACATTTGTTACTGTTGCTCCAAGATATTTGAATTTTTCCACCTCTTCGAAGGATAAATCTCCAATATTTATATTTCCATTTCGTACAATATTCCCGTCACGAGACATAATCATATACTTTGTCTTTTCGGGATTTACTTCCAAACCGATCGCTTTACTTGCTTCAAGTAAAATTTCCGTGTTTTCCCTAACCGTTTGTGTATTTTCTCCTAACATATTCACGTCATCTGCATAGACAAGAAGCTGATGTAGCCCGTTCAATTCCAAACCCTGCCTGTTATCCTGAACTTTCCTAATGGCATATTCTAAAGCGAAGTTAAAAAGTAAAGGTGATAGTGCATCTCCCTGCTTTAGCCCGCAGTGAATTGGAAAAGGATCAGATAGAAACTGACCTATACGGACTCTGCTGTATGTTTCACTGAGACACATTTTAATTAATCGAACTAGTTTCTTGGGAATACCAAATTCAATAAGAATATCATATAATACTTCCCTCTTAACCGAGTCATATGCCTTTTTGAAATCTATGAATAACTGATGTACTGTACCCTTATACTCCCATTTTTTCTCCATTATCTGCCGAATACAAAAAATCTGATCAATAGTCGATCTATTACGCCGAAAACCGCACTGATGATCCCCAATAATTTCATCTACGTACGGAGTTAATCTCCTCAAAAGAATATTGGACAAAATTTTGTACGACGTCAACAAAAGTGATATTCCTCGAAAGTTACCACAGTTCGTTTTGTCCCCCTTTTTAAAAATAGGTACAATTATGGACTCCTTCCATTGTTCTGGTACAATTTCCTTTTCCCAAATAGCAAGTACAAGTTTATAAATTTCGCTATATAATGCACTTCCACCCTCTTGTATTAATTCTGCTGGAATTTGATCCATACCTGGAGACTTGTACTTTTTCAGATTTTCTATCGCAATTTCGACTTCTGAAATCGTGGGTTCGGGTATAAATGGCTCAGCAGTTTGTATTTCAATATCGTCCCGATCATTTCTATTTGGCCTATGTACATTTAGTAGTTGCGCAAAATAGTTTTTCCATCTGTTTAGGATTGATGAAGAGTCTGCAAGCAAGTCACCATTCTCATCCTTGATCACGTTTACCCTTGACTGATATCCGTTCTTAAATTCCTTTATACCCTTATATAAATCTCGAATGTTTTTATTCTTACTATTTGTTTCTACCTCATTCAGTTTTTCCTTCAAGTAACCTCTCTTTTTATTCCTAAGTGTACGACTTGCTTCCCGTCTTTCATTGAAATAATTATCTCTCTTCTCCTCAACTGGATCCTGTAAGAATTTCAATTTTGCCTGTTTCCTTCTTTCTACTACCATGCAACAATCTTCATCAAACCAAGAAAATATACGGTACGTATGTAAATTGCAATAATTATTATCAACAAGTACATATTTACATGGGCTAGCTAGTCAGCGGGATACTACCCCTTGCGACAATCCCACGTATCCGTGGGGGTACTATAGATTGAATACCGTACCTCTACTTGTTAGTGAATACTCGTAGATGAATGGAAAAAAAAAACACACACACATAGGCTACACATTTGCAAACACAGCGCCTGACAGGAGCTGCCACCAGTGAAACACCCTTGTTAGTGAAGTAATCGCCATAACACGGCGTATTGTTTTTTTTTAACATTATTGTCCTCGTAAAATCACCGTGTATTTAATCCATTGTTAATGGTTTTCCCCAAATCTTATCTTAAAAATGTGTAAAAATACAAGTCCCATCGTCATAAATATCATCATCATCATCATCAAAATCAGAATAATCATCTTCATTAAGTTGTTGTGGATTAAGATATTGTTGTATGTGCATCATATGAAGTCTCCGCTATTTCAACAATAGAAAGCAAATTTTGCAATTTTATTATTAGGATGTCACTCAGAAAACTAAGTTAAGTGGACGAAATAAAATATTATTATTCGGGTGAAGTATTCAATATTTCAACAAAATATAAATAAAACATTCAAAGTTGGCAGCGAAATATGGATTCTAAAGAAAAAAAAAATGTCCAAAAACAAGAGACGGTAAACGCGAGATTCACAAGACTACAAGATTGAACAAGAAAGAGAATTCATATTAAGGAAGAAAAGATCAAATGAAACTAAAACATAGCAGAGATCATAATTGAATCGGAGATTGCAGAAACAACACGTCATGAAAACTAAATAATTCAATAAACACAAAAAACGGAATTACTGGTGGTAGAACACATCACCTGGTTATAGCACTGGCTTCTTCAGACAGAAGCCTAATAGATGTGTCGTTTTATACCAAATTTATTGGAATCCAATGAATTGTTAATGAAATAAATCAAAATATAAGCTTGACATGTGTTTTTTCTGCAAAGAATAAAAATTGTAGTATAATAATTTCAGTTCTACTAAAGTTTATATGTCAAATTATGGATATAATATATGCATAGGTCTACTATGTACTTAATACATAAGTTCACCATACAAATGAACTTATTTTTCCACAATAGGCCACTGAAGTATATTATTGTAAAATTATTTATATTCATGGTACGTAACGCATTAGTTTGCATACGAGCCATTCAGAGCAGAAGTGGTGTAAGTCAAAAATGGGTAATGAGGGTTAAAGTAAACAATCTGTAAAATACCGCGTAAAGTAGCAATTAATATTCAATTTATTTAAACTATTAGTAATCAGTGGATAGCAAGAAGGACATATTAATTGCTACTTTGCGCTGTATTTTACACTTTAAACCTCATTATTCAATTTTGACCTACACCACTTTTGCTCTGAATGGCTCATATATCGTCAGGCTTCTCTCTTTGGTTTGGCACGATTTTGTCTGAAAATGCCAATGAAGAATGTAAATATGGTATTCTCCTTTGTACTTACAAGCAAACTTTCTCACTGGGGCAGATAAAAAAATTAATATTTTTTCTTTCATTTTAATAATATCAAAAGAAATGCTTACACAAATTTTGGCCACTCGTGCGCAATTACGAAGGCCGTAAAAATAAGTTTCCCTGGTGCCGTTTACAGAAAGAGAACAAAATTTCATGGAAAGTTTTATTGGAACAGATATAGCAATTGTTGAGTTATTTTTCAAAGTATTCACTACCAGAATTGAGACATTTGTCATTCAGTGGGATAAATTTTTGTATCCTTGTGTCGTAGATGTCTGCCGTCTGGAATCGGAACCAATGTGTCGGCACATGTCTTTTACATGAGTTGTTTCTCCGCGCTTCTAGGATTTCACAGGTCTCCAAATGTGAGACGGATATACTGACATATGTGGTTTCTGCATGGAATGATAGTCCTATATCAACAGTCCATGAAACTCGAATAAACTCATTTCGCCACAAATAATGACGTGCTGTTTCTGAAATCCCTGATTCAATCCCATACCAATCTTTCCTATTTTCTGCCTTCCTCTTTGTCTCCTCATATGATTCATATATCTTAATGTCGTCTATCATCTGATATCTTCTTCTGCCCCGAACTCTTCTCCCGTTCACCATTCCTTCCAGTGCATCCTTCAGTAGGCAGTTCATTCTTAGCTAGTCACCCAGCCAATTTCTTTTTTTCTTCCTGATCATTTTCAGCATCATTCTTTCTTCACCTACTCTTTCTAACACAGCTTAATTTCTTATTCTGTCTGTCTCTTTCACACGCTCCATTCTTTTCCATATCCACATTTCAAACGCTTCTATTCGTTTCTCTTCACTTCGTCGTAATATCCATGTTTCTGCCCCATACAATGCCACACTCCAAACAAAGCACCTCACTAGTCTCTTCCTTAATCCTTTTTTTCAGAGGTCCGCAGAAGATGCTCCTTTTTCTACTAAAAGCTTCCTTTGTCCATTTGCTATTCTCCTTTCGACTTCCTGACGCAGCCCATGTTACTGTTTATAGTACACCCCAAGTATTTATCTTTGTTTATTTCATGAATATATACCCTAAGTCTCAATCACGCAATAGGTTGAATTTTCAGTTATGTAGTAATTCGTATCTCGTAAATAACGTGAACTGAGTTTTCTGTGGGTTGGAATACGCACAGATCGAACGTCAAACTGGTCGGTGCAAGGCTCCAGGAGTACGGCTCGCAGTGTCAAAGGAACGCACTCTGCACGAAACGTTCTATTCCGTGACCTCATCGGAAGGTTTCGTTACGTCAGACTCGTGCATGGCTTTCCGAAATATAGCCGTTGAAAATTGTGGAAGCATAAAGTTTAATTATTTTAATCAAAATATTTCCAATCGATTTTTCTAAAGCTGTCATTATCTAAATATTACCTTCTGCAAACTAACTTCGATGAAATATGGATAGTTTATAATGCTGGAATTTGTGCCTTACATATTGCTTACAATAAGATGATTTGTACGCAAAGTTGGGTTAAAAAATTGTTTATCCGTTACATTTACAGTGTATAATTTTGTTTCTGACGAGCGAATGTATAAGCGAGAAACATTTAAAAAAGTGTTTGTAATTCTTTCGAAGAAAAATGAGTGCAAAATTTTAAAAGTATAATTTTACAACAAACATCTTAATTTCACGTTCCAATTCTTAAGGAAATGTTCATTTGAAGCTCAGAAAGGACCTTTAAACTATTAGAATATGTCAAATCTACATGTCTGTCGATTAAGAAAGTAATATTGATGTAAATGCATAGGAAATTACATAAAAAGCATAATGCTTCATCACTTTCAACGTTATTATCCACTGCAGAACACTGTTTAGAAAGATCTAAATTAGAGCCTTGCAATATTTCCGAATTTCGCTTCTATATAGAATAATATTTGTTAGCAGAAGAGGCGATGATACTAAGGGATATACTAAATGACTGCTGTGAGCAATATGGGATGAAGATAAATGCAAATAAGTCCAAGATCATGGTTATAGGAAGAAAAATAAAGAAGGCTTATTTATTTATGAGAATTACAGGTACATAGATAACTTATCTTTTACCTAAACACAACCTCCAGATTAAAACAATTAACTTAATACAACTTAAAATTAAATCTAATGAAGGAACTAAACAAAATCCTTAAAGAACTAAAAACTAAGAACCAAACAGAGGCATGAGGCTTCTCGCTTCCCAATATCTGGCACATTCAGTCAGTGCGATGTAGATCTACCTCCTCATGGTGCACTGGACGCTTACTAGCGACAAAAAGTTCTACAAAATGACACACAACCCCACATGAAATCGTTCTTTTAAGAATGGACCCATAAAGTTACAATAAAGAAGGTAAACTTGCGAATTCTAAATGAGGCAGTAGAACAAGTGGACAGCTTCAAATACTTGGGGTGTACTATAAGCAGTAACATGAGCTGCAGCCAGGAAGTCAAAAGGAGAATAACAATAGCAAAGGAAGCTTTTAACAGAAAAAGGAGCATCTTCTGCGGACATCTGGAAAAAGAACTAAGGAAGAGACTAGTGAGGTGCTTTGCGTGGAGTGTGGTATTGTATGGGGCAGAAACATGGACATTACGACGAAGTGAAGAGAAGCGAATAGAAGCATTTGAAATGTGGATATGGAGATGATGGAGCGTGTGAAATGGACAGACAGGATAAGAAATGAAGCTGTGTTGGGAAGAGTGGGTGAAGAAAGAATGACCCGAAACTGATCAGGAACAGAAAAAAGAATTTGTTGGGTCACTGGCTGAGAAGAAACTCTACTGAAGGATGCACTGGAAGGAATGGTAAACGGGAGAAGAGTTCGGGGCAGAAGAAGACATCAGATGATAGACGACATTAAGATATACGGATCATATGAAGAGACAGAGGAAGGCAAAAAAATAGGAAAGATTGGAGAATGCTGTATACCAAACGTTAAGACAAACATGAAAAGGAATATATAATATATAGATGAAACGGAATGTATAAGGTAAATTGTACTCATATTGCCTTCTTAATAATAATAGTTACTATTTTTAAGAATTGTATCTCGTTTTAATTGTTTGTTAATTGATATATTTATACAGTTCTTGTCTACTTTTATTTTCAATGTTTGTTCTATCCTAGTATTGTGTACACTACATTTCATTTTTTAACTTTGTTTTGTCAACGATATCCTAATCATCATAGTTACAATAATTCTCAAGAGCCGAATCTTGTTTCAGTGTTTAAACACTTTTTTTTATCACTTCACTGTTCCGGCATCGTCATAGTTATTATAATATTCACTATTTCCAAGAACTGTTCATTGTTTCAAGTCTTGGTTCTTTGATATATTTTATATCTTTCTCATATTTGTAAATTTAATATTAATTGTAATTATAATTGCAAATGTATTCTTAATATTGTAGTTGTAATTCTCTGGTAGATGGGAAGAGAAGGCCTGATGGCCTCATCTCTATCAGATTAAATACATAGATAAATCTATACTAATAATAAATTTGTAGCCGAAATTTTTCTGGTAATTTTCGATTTTCCAAAAATAATTGGTCCTAACATATATAATTAACCACCCTGAAACCGAAAATAGCTTTTTTGAAATTTTTGTTTGTATGTCTGTCTGTATGTTTGTTACCTTTTCACGCGATAATGGCTGAACCGATTTATATGAAAATTGGAATATAAATTAAGTTCGTTGTAACTTAGAATTTAGGCTATACGGCATTCAAAATATTTTATTTAAAAGGGAGGTTATAAGGGGGCTTGAATTAAATAAATTGAAAAATCTCCCTTATTATTAATTATCATGAAAAATATTACATAACAAAAGTTTCTTTAAAACTAATTTCCTATAAGTTTTATTCTACACAAAATTTTGATAGAACTGATATTTAATGAGATAAATGAGTTTCAAAATTACAATAACAACGCCATCTAAGGAGGTGTAATGAAATAAAAAACAAATGACTTCATTTATAAGGGGCCTTGGACAACAACAATCGAAAGCTATGAAAGATAGCCTACAGATAATATTTCTGTGTTTGTATGAAGTAATATCGGAAGCTAAAGTAACCGATTTGTAGCTACAATTAATTATTAATTTACCATTGGAAAGTGTAGTTTCTCTAGATGGACATAATGCTATAATGTTATTACAGTAACTTCTGAGTAAATCGAGGACAGGTAAGATTAAAATAGCTTCTAATGCACAGAAAACTTGATAGGCTATTCTGTACATTCGTTTCCTGTATTTCCTAAAATAATTTTTATGGCCAAATGAGTGGTCTCTGGATCAAAATGATCACATTTTAATTTTTTAATACAATTTAAATTAAGTAACATAATAAACGATTTATCCTTCTATCAAACACGAATGTTCCCTGGATCAAATGTCCTATTTTAATTATGTAATTACTTTATATTTATTTCTAACGGGTGCAGCGGAGCGCACGGGTACGGCTGGTAAATAAATAAATATTTGCTTCTTAATTATGTTGTAATATTGTGTAAAACATGTGCTTCATCTAGCACTTATCTGCTTCGTTATCTTCTTAATTGAAAAAGTAATTGTTTCAAGAAGTAGGCCTAGGTAATGTTTAATATCTAGTTTAAAAAATGTATGTATAATTTTGTTCATGTATATTTTTAACGAGCGTTTGGGGAGACCGAGACATAGATATGAGGTTAATATAAAAATTGATTTGGTTATAGAGACTGGATTAATCTTGCTCAGGACAGGTACCGATGGCGAGCTTATGTGAGAGCGGCAATGAACTTCCAGTAATACTTTTAATGTTTGTTGTAAGCTCGTCTAAACAAAGTTGTTCCTTCAAAACACTTGCTGCTTCGTCTTCTTTTTCATTATTGCCACTGTTTTGAGGAAATAGTTCTTATTTTAATACTGTATTTAGTTAAATAATACAGTTATATTACCGTTTGTTCTTTATGGTTGTGAAACTTGCACTCTCACTTTGAGAGAGGAACATAGGTTAAGGGTGTTTGAGAATAATGTGCTTAGGAAAATATTTGGGGCTAAAAGCGATGGAGTTACAGGAGAATGGAGAAAGTTACACAACACAGAACTGCACGCATTGTATTCTTCACCTGACATAATTAGGAACATTAAATCTAGACGTTTGAGATGGGCAGGGCATGTAGCACGTATGGGCGAATCCAGAAATGCATATAGAGTGTTAGTTGTGAGGCCGGAGGGAAAAAGACTTTTAGGGAGGCCGAGACGTAGATGGGAAGATAATATTAAAATGGATTTGAGAGAGGTGGGGTATGATGATAGAGAATGGATTGATCTTGCTCAGGATAGGGACCAATGGCGGGCTTATGTGAGGGCGGCAATGAACCTCCGGGTTCCTTAAAAGCCAGTAAGTAAGTATTTAGTTGAATAATAAAACTTATATAATAAAAATGTATTATTTTCGATATTACTTCCATTTGATTAACATAACTCATACCCTTCATAGAGTGCATAAAGTAGTAATAAAAGAAAACAGAAGGAACTGCAGATGTCTTCGGAAGAAAGAGAAATTTGGCAGCACTAGGTTAATTGGCACACTCGCTATCACGATTCCACAGCGAAAGTCTCGCCGAATTTCAGATAGACAATGCAAGTGATCATAGTCCGTGGACGAAGGATGGAGCCATTCAAAGTGTATGAGGTTTTTAATTCTTCCACTTGGTCAAAGCATGTAGAATTTCACTAACGATTCACTATTTAAATTCACCAGCATACATATCACCAGTGTTGTTGTTATCACCAACAGGAGGGTGCGTTCCCTTAGCTGCGAGTCCACGCAACGGCATTGCATAGAGAATTAGGGGAATGGGGGGACAGAAGGGGTGGCGGTCTGACGTCACCGCTACGTCAGACCTAGACGAGTGAAAAATCCCCCGCGTGGACGTCAATACTGGCAGCGGCTGACAGGAGCCCCCCACTCGAAAAACACTTTGCACATAGCCCCAAGTTGAGGCACACAATTTCAGAATCTTTGAAGGGTTTTGATATTCACATGTTTAAAACTATATTAATTTTTTTTTAATTTCTACTAATTTTGAGATTTATAGGACATGCAGGAAAAATTCTGGCCCAAAATCAGACGTAGATCTAGATATATGAGAACAAAAGCTTACGTAATTGGAATGAATTTAATTAAAAAAATTTTAGAAGTATATGGACTAAAATAATATCTAGAAATTATACAAAAATAAATCTTTCATTGTTATGAACTTTTCTCTGTGTCATTACGGGAAATTATAGTATTGTAAGAAATGAGGAAACAGTAAAAAATAATGAAATTAAAGGAAAATAAAAATAAATTGAACTTATTTAATCTTAACAGAACATTTTTTGAAGAAATTCGGTATTTATTTTTGTTATGTAATTTTCGAAAATTGTTCCTTGGTTACTCATAGTAAAATCGTAATAATATACAACATAATCACCAATACAAAGACAACTGAATTCTACCTTTAAGTCTCCTAAAGTCTATTACAAGTTATTGTAAATTAAAAAAGATTCAACTTTTACTTAATAAATTGAATGTATGACAGATTTATTTGAAACAAAGCGCTAAATTGATCGATCTATTTACTTATTTACCTATGTATTTATTTAACTACTTGTTTATTTATTTCCTTATGTATTTGCTTATTTAATATATATGCTTATTCGCTTACTTACATATTTATTTGTTTGTTTATTTATTTAATTAATCATTTACCTATTTATTTATTTACTTACTACTTATTTTCTAGTTACTTATTCATTTATTTGCTTATGTATTTGCTTACTTAAATATTTATTTATTTACATAGGTATTTATTTACTTAATTATTTTCTTATTTATTTGTTTATATATATATATTTATTTGCTCATTTATTTATTCATTCGGTTGTTTTGTTAGTTATTTATTTGTTTTTCTATTTATTTATTCATGTATTTATTTGTTTTCTCTCTAATTTAGGTCAGCAAGATACGTATATAGATTTTAAGAATAGTAATGAATCTTAAGGGCAAAATGTTACAAAGGTTATTGCTCCTTTCGCTCCAATCATATACAGTACCAGTTACGTCCACACCTGTAGAGTAACAGCTGGCGTGTCTGGCCGCAAAACCAGGTGGCCCCGGGTTCAATTTCCGGTTGGGGAAAGTTACCTGGTTGAGGTTTTTTCCGGGGTTTTCCGTCTACCTAATATGAGCAAATGCTGGGTAACTTTCGGTGTTGAACCCGGGACTCATTTCACCGGCATTATCACCTCCATCTCATTCAGACGCTAAATAACATAGATCTTAATAAAGCGTTGTAAAATAACCTACTAAATAGTAATATGCGTTACAAGAGCGGTATGTTGAAGTTTTCATGTTCGAGGAAAAGTTTGAAAAAGCGAAACGTAGTTGAGCTTTTTTAATTTCCCAGAATTGCAAGAAAACATACCGCTCGTGTATCGTACATTATTTTGTGCGAAGATCGTTTATTACATACCTGAAAAAGGAATTTCTAATTAGTTGCAATGAAATCTCCATCTTGGTTTCTGTTCAATGACGGCAAATTTGTAAAACAAAAATATCTATCTTCAACATTGTTGCTTTAAAATGTTTTCTATACTCCAGCAGGCCGTGATATACGTCTGTTTTTTTTTTTCCCCCAGTCTATAAATGCGAACTTAAAACAAACGGTAAGGTTATGTATTGATTTTTGCAAATATTTAAAAACAATAATTAACAGTGCAATTTAGCTGAAATTGCAGTGGTAAGTTTCCAATTTATAATTATTACTATATTGAACGTCTCTAAAACTAATATGTTAAAAGCCTAAAGCAGTAAAATCAATATGTCACTTAAGCGGTAAGAAGAGGGAAATTGTTATGTGTGTTAGGTTGGGAATACTGAATGTGGAATTTCAGACTTTCCGCGGATTGGTTTTGTGCGGAAACCAAGCAAATACGCACGATCTCGCACAAAAATATATACCAGTTACTTCAGTGGACGATAGATGAATTTGTCTAAGAGATATAGAATTTAGGTTCTCGTATATTACGCGCCTTTCTTGATGACGTCATTGGTCTGGTTTACGGACGCCTTGGTTCTCATTTTGGAGTCGATTATGTAGAGAAAACCTCGATATTGTCGCTTTGATTCTTCAAACAAAATACCTATAATAAAATTCGCCTAAAAGTTGTCTTATGATAGTTGAATACTTATGACATAATCGCGTATAAAGTTCCTTATTGCTGGGTATCGTAATCCCACCTAGGTATGATATGACGTAACGGGAGCGAATGTGAATTTGAATGCATTTAATGAACTCTTCGCTGATCGCAGCGAGAGGGCGGCTTTATCGTTTCCAGTACGAAACAAAAACTGACATTCAAACACCTCATTACTGTTAAATAATATTTAATTCGTTAAACGAAACTCTTGAACGGTCGCCCCTCCTTTTCTGCTCCGCGGGATGTGGGGACATAAAACGCTGACGTCACAGTAGACCTCACTTCGCGCGACCTCCCTCTCCCTCCATTACATACAAACCCCTCGAATGATTGAAGCTATTCTTACAGAATTTTCAAATTTCGAGCCACAAGGCCTGCTATAAATAGTGGACAACGAAATACTGCTGTGTTTATAATTTACTTGTGACGTTAGTTAAGGCCGCTCCGTGTCAACATTTGCTGACGTCATCCTGTCATATGTGGCCTTCTTTTGGCCTTCTTTCCACCCCCTTCCACCCTCAAAGGCGCTCAACGGAATTGGGTCAGATAGAGAATATCTGCTTTACCGCTCCGGTAGTGCTCCCTTTCTTTTTTTTCTTTTTTCCTTTCTTTCTATCTTCCTCATTTATTTTTCTTTCATATTTTCACTCATTATTTCTCACTCTCATTCTCTTATTCATAATTTATTTATTTTACATATTTTAAATATTTTTTCAACGCTATTCCATTATTCTTTTCTTCCTGTATTTCGCTTTCTTCCAGCCTATTTTTTTCTCATCTTTTATACAGGATGATTCAAGAGGAGTTACCGTCACTTACCGAGCTTATTTCCGAAGACATTTTGGGAAAAAATTCATATAAACATGGGTCCTATTCTCAATATTTTCAGAGTTACATTAATTTTAATTCTCCTTAGTTTTAAGGGTAAAAGAATATTACAAACAAAGAATGAACTATTCAGAAGTATATATATTATTTTAATGTACCGAAGTACATACGATATTTCCATGCAGATATTCTGCGTCATCATACGATGAAAGAGTAATGGAACGGAGAAAAATTCTCTCCGGCGCCGGGATTTGAACCCGGGTTTTCAGCTCTACGTGCTGATGCTTCATCCACTAAGCCACACCGGATTCCACCCCGGATGAAGCATGAGCACGTAAAGCTGAAAACCCGGGTTCAAATCCCGGCGCCGGAGAGAATTTTTTCTCCGTTCCATTACTCTTTCATCATATGATGACGCAGAATATCTACATGGAAATATGTACTACGGTACATTAAAATAATATATATGATATGCGCAAATCACTTCGTGATTTAAGACGGCGCTTATTCCGTCGGATCCCGGCCAACTAGTCACTCATAACGAGTGCACCTCACCACATGTGTGGACTAGTACTACGTTCATAAACATCTATGACGTAGTGCAGAGGGCGGCCACTAGAGGGAACCCAAGAGTTGGAACTTAATCTGAGACGATTCTGTCCGGCGCCGGGGTGGGTATCCGGTGTGGCTTAGTGGATGAAGCATCAGCACGTAGAGCTGAAAACCCGGGTTCAAATCCCGGCGCCGGAGAGAATATATATATATATATATATATATAGAATATATATATATATATATATATATATATATATATGATATGCGTAAATCACTTCGTGATTTAAGACGGCGCTTATTCCGTCGGATCCCGGCCAACTAGTCACTCATTACGAGTGCACCTCAGCACATATGTGGACTTCGGACGTAGTGCAGAGAGCGGCCACTAGAGGGAACCCAAGAGTTGGAACTTAATCTGAGACGATTCTGTCCGGCGCCGGGGTGGGTATCCGGTGTGGCTTAGTGGATGAAGCATCAGCACGTAGAGCTGAAAACCCGGGTTCAAATCCCAGCGCCGGAGAGAATTTTTCTCCGTTCCATTACTCTTTCATCGTTATTCCTACGTACTTACAGGGCCGTACGCAAGGGAGGAAGAATTACAGAATTTGAACCCTTTCCTGGAACTTAAAAAAATGACATATTTAAATTTGAGTATTTATTAATCCATAATCGTTTTTCTTTCTCTAATTTTTCAGTGCCAGAGTAACAAAATCTACATCGATATAAAACATAGTCCTCCTCCCCTACTTCAATATAATCCTTACGCTTGGTGCTGGGGCACGTTCGAATTAAAACAATACTATCTTTATTATAGAGAGACCTGCCACCTGTCTTTCATATTACACGTAACTGTTGACTAAATATATGTGTAATAATGATACAAGCATTTTTTATTATACAAACTTAAGATGAAGGACCTACAGGAATGACCAAATAATGTGTCAAAATTAACATTTTGTTTTATTTTTAGCCTAAAAGTACTTAATAGTACTGGCTTCATTTGAGCGAAATTTCAAGGTCGTTAGGAAGAAATTAATTATATTTATGTCAATTCTAAAAATGTGTTCTCAAACTTCTCCGTTGAATATCCGGAGTTTGTTTCTTTTACGTTTTCCAACATTTAATATGCAATATCTCAAACAACAATAGAGATAATTGAATAACATTTTCACATTATATATGAATATTTCTGTAAGAGGAAATTGTCAAATTGCAAATTAAAAATAAGTTAAAAATAGACGTGTAATTTTTCTTTCTGTTCATAAAAATGCAAAATAAAAATAAAAATATAAAATTTCTGAAAATCATAAAAGAAAATTGATTAGCAATATTTTACCTTTTATTTAAGACAAGTTTTCTAATTCTGTGATACTCTTGAGAGCAGACATATCATAGTTTTATAATACTGCATTTTTTATGTCTGTGATTGTACTATAAAAGCCAAAAGTGAAAATGTTTTATTTAAAAGACTCCATACAGTGACATGAAACTATGTTAGGGAAATAGAGGCTCTACTTAAAATAATATGAGCATAAAGATTTCCTTAGGTCCTTCTCCTTAAACAGAAGTTAAAATTTGTTACAAATTGGATGGCTGTGAAAAATTACGTTTCAAAGATCTGATAAGGATATTCATGAATTATGTTCTATTAGAACATAGTATAATATTAATAAATATACCGTAACATAATAATAATACACGAAATTTAATTAAAGTACCGGTACCGATAACAAAATTCTGCTTACGCCACTGCACATTTATCACAATTGTTACAAATCACACCACTTCTAGCGACTTGATTCTTCACAGTTCAGTTTTGAATCCTGATGTACAATTTTAGAGAGTTTACAAGAGTGACGTGATTTGTAACTGTGATAAGTGCGTAAGAATAATGTAATTTTGTAGTTAAAAGGCGAAAAAAATTCTGTACGAAATAACTAAGAAATTCACAACACGTTTTTATCTTTAGAATACTACCTAATTAAAGAAAAATGATACTCCTGAATAGTTCATTCTCTGTTTGTAATATTATTTTACCCTTAAAACTAAAGAATAATGGTATTTTACAAACAAATTCAAATTAGTGTTACTATGAAAATATTGAGACTTTGACTTTTTTTGCTCAAAATGTCTTCATAAATAAGGTCCGTAAGTGGTGATAACTCCTCCTGAATCATCCTGTATATTTTTCTTTCTTTCCCCTCTATTTTTCATTCTATTTTGTTTTAATGTACCTATCTCATGTTTTTACTCGTTCATCGTTACTTCTTCTCATCTTTGTATCCCTCGTGCTTTCTATCTGCCAATCTCTCCAACCATCCATCTGCCTGTCTTTGTTTCTTTTCTTCGTTCTTCCTTTCTTTATCGCATTTTTCTTTCTATACGTCTGTCTTTCTTTATGTTTGTCTCAATATATGTCTATCCATCCATCTGTCCATCATACTTTCAGCTTTCCCTGTGCTCATAAAAATAATTTTCGTTCCTCTAACTTGTCAGTGTAATATCATCATTTAATTCGAGAAAAATTTGTTCCGGCACCGGGAATCGAACCCGGGACCTCTCAGCTCTGCGCGCTGAGTGCTCTTTCCAACTGAGCTATGCCGGAACACGATCCACGGTGCCGGCCGAACTCCTTTCGTTGTAAAGTTTTACGACCTTACTACCTGCACTTTAGACAATGTAAGTCATACATGCAAGAGCGCATATTTAAATGACTCTCGAATTAAATGGTGATAATACACATTCGCTACTTCATAGTAGTCGTGTAATATCCCATGAGGTGGGCGAGACCTCATATATAATGAATATGTGATGTTGTCAGTGTAATATTGCAGTTCAAATCACAGCGCAATATTTAAAACACGACTAAATAAAAGTGAAGCCCTGGTCAGAACATGTTTAATTTATTGTTTAAAGAAAGTATAACTGATGTGTGTAGGGGTGGCCTACCAATTTCTTTCCAGATATGATAATCAGGTTGAATCTAAAAAAATGAACATTGAAATCATTAAGTGAACAGTTCAAGAGATAATCTGGGAATTCTATATAGGTCTAGTTAATATGCAAGTTCAATTTGTGACTTCACTCGGCACTGTACTTCCATTCTTACATGTATAATTTTTTATTAGAATATAAAATTAACCTCAGCCTTTGTACTTTTCAATGCTGTATCAATCTGAGAACAATAGCTTTTGTAGACTTGTTTGTAGGGATCATGAAACTAGATTAATTGAATGGGTAAGTGGAAAAAGGATAATATTCCAAAATTCTGGAAAATAAACTGAGATAGCCATTTTGTAGGGTTTTGTAGAAACTATCTATTGAATGTAAATAGTGTATAGTGTAAGATCCTCTTACAAGCCATTTTAAACTAATTTACAATTGAGTGTGAAACGGATAATATTCCAAAATTATGGAGAATAATCTGATATAGGCATTTTGTAGGGTTTTGTAAAAGCTATCTACTGAGTGTGAAAAGGAAAATATTGCAGAATTATGGAAAATAAACAGATAGTCATTTTGTAAAAGCTATTAATGCAGCTCATAAAGTTGTTCATTGTTTCTGTCTTTTCATTTCCCGTTTTAAACTTTCTCTGTAGTACTTAGAAGTACTCTGTAGTACTTACTTACAAGTGGCTTTTAAGGAACCCGAAGGTTCATTGCCGCCCTCACATAAGCCCGCCATCGGTCCCTATCCTGTGCAAGATTAATCCAGTCTCTATCATCATACCCCACCTCCCTCAAATCCATTTTAATATTATCCTCCCATCTACGTCTCGGCCTCCCTAAAGGTCTTTCTCCCTCCGGTCTCCCAACTAACACTCTATATGCATTTCTGGATTCGCCCATACGTGCTACATGCCCTGCCCATCTCAAACGTCTGGATTTAATGTTCCTAATTATGTCAGGTGAAGAATACAATGCGTGCAGTTCTGCGTTGTGTAACTTTCTCCATTCTCCTGTAACTTCATCCCGCTTAGCCCCAAATACGTATTTTCCTAAGCATCTTATTCTCAAACACCCTTAACCTATGTTCCTCTCTCAGAGTGAGAGTCCAAGTTTCACAACCATACAGAACAACCGGTAATATAACTGTTTTATAAATTCTAACTTTCTAAGGTAACTTTTTTGGACAGCAGACTGGATGATAAGAGCTTCTCAACCGAATAATAACACGCATTTTCCATATTTATTCTGTGTTTAATTTCCTCCCGAATATCATCCAGTCTGCTAAGACTGTTAGAACTACTAATTGAAAATTGACACGATCCGGATATGGAGATACATATTATTGTCCCATTAGATCTTTAGCATCCCAATAGCGATCAGTTTCATGTGTAGACTTCAGGGATGGACATAATTGTAGATGTTCTCTGTCCATTTAAACGTAAAATGAGGAGCATCGCTGGAGTTTTCTCCAGCTTGGTATTTTTGTCATAAAATGAAAAATTCTGGTCTGTTCCGAATAACTCGTCCTTTAACAACATATTAAAATAAGAGAAAACTCGATTTGTTGCTTTATCGTTAAAGATTTGAATTATTCTTTCACGGAATGTAGAAAAAATATTACATGTTCAACTTTTTAAGCATGGAGAAAACACGTTTTGAAACCCTGCTCTTCAAATAGTATTTTTAAATAGAAGAAAGGCTACAAATATGTAAACACAAAAATTATATTCTAAGTACCTACTGTGAATAGAATCAAATCAATTCAATCAAAAAAAGAAAATTATTTTCAGTCACAGAATAAATAATCTCTAAATTTCCTAACAATCGGTCTGTGTAACTGGTAATCCGGATAGATGGTGTTCGGATAGACCCCAATTGTACTTTCGCTGTACCTAAATGTTGAATTTGGCCACTCTGACGGCTAAGAAAAATGTAAATGTGGTAGTGGGAGAAATACCTTATTATCAAGAAACCGTACTGACATTTTTTTATCTCAAGGGTCGTGACAACACCAACATTTAAAATATCGGTTAGATATTAATTCAGTTATAAATTAAAATCATTTTTTTGGCGAAAAAGAAGCGTTAAAAAGGAATATGGGCACTTTCGGATTCCAAAACTCCACGTCAATTTTGTCAGGTGAATCGAAATTCGCGACTGTCGATCGACTTCTGATGCAAGAGACGCTCTGACGTCATCTGTCGGGACGCCAGAGTACTCGCTCTTTCGTAATAGTGCAGCAGAGTTTCGCCAGGCGGCAGACGCTATTTGATCCTGAATTTAAGCGTCGTCGCAACGACACTAGCGCCACTTTTGTTTTCTTGGCGCTCTGAGTTCGATTTGAACAGCTCCGTGGACATTGACAACAGTAGTAATAAAAATACACAGAATTGTCTGCGGTTAGTATATGCAGCAAGAAAGGAATTGAATGCATTACTCTTGTTGGTTAATATGTTACCTCCAAAATAATAAAGACTAAAACAAGTCTTCGGACTGCTCACCAAACATACAAAAACAAAACTAGAAGAGTAATGTTCCTGTAAGAGGATATAATTTAATAAAATATTGAAAAATCCTAGATTTATAGGCGCTGACTTTGGGGGGAAATCTACTTTCTGCTCCCTTCAACTTATAAAGCCAGGGGAGTTACCCATCTCAGTAAAGTTAAGAGTTTTTGTCCCTCCATATAATTCAAGAGCGGTCTCTAATGATAAAAAATCATTTGAAACAAAACATAAGCAAAATATGGTTATTGCATTTCTAAAGAGAGGGTCAGCTATCACAATGACTATGTTACTGAAGCAATTCACAATACCACTTCCCTTTCTCCAGCACTTGAGATCGGTGAATTCCCACACACGAGGCAACAGTGATTCCACTTGTCTACAATCCACACTTTTTGAGTACAGTTCAGTGCATTCCAAAGCTATCAACTATTACTATTAAGATCTAACAATAATGGTCATACTGTAAGAACAGCCTATTGATTTAATAATTACGTAACGGCGACAGTAGCTGTGGCAACGGTTATGTCGATGATCACCATAGTCAATGGTAAACGTGGGAACGTTTCCATGTTAACCGCTGCCAAGGTAATCTTGCCGTGGTTACTATACGTCACAGTAACTGACCTGCCATTGTAATCGTTGACATGTTAATCGTTGCCATAGTTGTCGTTGACATGGCTACCATTTCCATGCCAACAGTTATGCTTGCCGTTGCCGTGGTTAAAGTAATGATGTTACATTATAAATTAACGGTTAATATAGCAACGGTTGCCATGAAACGGATGCCAACGGTAAGTACAATGGTTACCATGGCAAACGCTTACAATAGTAAAGTTACTATGTCAACGGCAACGCAACAGTTGCCATGGTAACATTAACATGGTTACCGTTGCCATGATTACCGTTATCATGGCTACAGTTGCCATAATCACCGTTACCTATTTAAATTTCCATGGAAATCTCGTCACGGTTTTCCGCCCTTGCCGTGGTTACCGTTGCCATGATTACAGCTGCCAATTGTTAACATTGCCATGGTTACTATTGCCATTATTACAGTTATCATGGTTACCGTTGTCATGGTAACAGTTATCATGGTTACCGTTGTCATGGTTACCGTAGTAATTTTTACCGTTGTCATGGTTACCGTTGCCATGGTTGCTGTTGCGATGGTTACCGTTGTCATGGTTACTGTTGCCATGGTTACCGTTGTCATGGTTACTGTTGCCATGCTTACCGTTGTCATGGTTTCCGTTGTCATGGTTACCGTTGCCATGGTTACAGTTATCATGGTTACCGTTGTCATGGTTACCGTTGCTATGGTTACCGTTGCCATGGTTACAGTTAACATGGTTACCATTGTCATGGTTACAGTTATCATGGTTACCGTTGTCATGGTTACCGTTGTCATGGTTACCGTTGTCATGGTTACAGTTATCATGGTTACCGTTGTCATGGTTACAGTTATCATGGTTACCGTTGTCATGGTTACCATTGTCATGGTTACCGTTGTCATGGTTACAGTTATCATGGTTACCGTTGTCATGGTTACCGTTGTCATGGTTACAGTTATCATGGTTACAGTTAACATGTTTACCGTTGTCATGGTTACAGTTATCATGGTTACCGTTGTCATGGTTACACTTATCATGGTTACCGTTGTCATGGTTGCCATTGTCATGGTTACCATTGCCATGGTTACAGTTATCATGGTTACCGTTGTCATGGTAACCGTTGTCATGGTTACTGTTGTCATGGTTACAGTTATCATTGTTACCGTTGTCATGGTTACCACTGTCATGGTTATAGTTGCCATGGTTACCGTTGGCATGGTTACAGTTATCAAGGTTACCGTTGTCATGGTACCGTTGCCAAGGTCACAGTTATCAAGGTTACCGTTGTCATGGTTACAGTTATCATGGTTACCGTTGTCATGGTTACTGTTGTCATGGTTACCGTTGCCATGGTTACCGTTGTCATGGTGACTGTTGCCATGGTTACCGTTGTCATATTTACTGTTATCATGGTTACCACTGTCATGGTTACCGTTGCCATGGTTACTGTTGCCATGGTTACCGTTGTCATGGTTACTGTTGCCATGGTTACTGTTGCCATGATTACAGTTATCCAGGTTACAGTTGCCATGGTTACCGTTGTGATGGAGACTGTCGCCATGATTACATTTATCATGGTTACCGTTGTCATGGTTACTGTTGCCATGGTTACTGTTACCTATTTAACGTTTTCATGGTAAATCTCGTCACGGTTTGCTGCCGTTGCCGTGGTTACCGTTGCCATAATTACAACTGCCATGGTTACCATTGTCATGGTTACTGTTGCCATGATTATAGTTATCGTGGTTACAGTTGCCATGGTTACCGTAATCATGTTTACAGTAGCCATGGTTACCGTTGCCATGATAACAATTGTCACATTTTCCTTCCTGAAGCTAAACTGCTCTTCTATCTTAGAATATACACGTCGATTCAGAATTTGCAAGAGAATTTTCGCTGCGTGTGATAAGCTGATAGTCCTGAATTCCTTACATTTCTTTACATTATATTTCTTTGCATTGGAAGCAACACTATCTTCGTGGATATCGTACACATTATTGGACATTTAGAAAATGAGGATATCTGAAACAATTGTTTGCAAATATTATAAACGCAATTGCATGCGAGTCAAAAATGAATATAGCTATTGTTACCAAATATGAAAAAAAGATTACATCGTAGAAACTGTAGTTACATTTATTTATATGAGAGACTTTGTGAAGGTTTGCAATATGAATAAAAGCAGTTCCTAAAATACGAAAAGGAAATATACAAAATACGTACATTGGGTACAAATATCTGTGAAAATGGTGAAGATACTTAAAATTTCAGAAGTGAGATGAAAAGAAATACATATGCATGGAAAGGTACACTAATGTGATGGTATCCACCAGATGAAAGAAGCGAAGCATGTTTAAACACCTATAAATTTAAATTTAATTAACTTTCTTTACAATCCAGACATCTCTTCACATATTTATTCAACTAATACTTATAATCATCACATTATTAATTTATTTTTGTGGAAAATGTGTAAAGAATCGCTATAACGCTTTCTGAGAAAACTGTGCATAAATTTGAAAAACCAAATAACTTACGTATTTTCTTAATTACAATAATCATCAACACCACATTTTCTAACTCAAGTGTTCATCTGAAGTAGTAATATCATTTAAGATTATGTAATCTCCTTGATTTATACATTATTCAGTTCAGAATCGAAAGCTTAATATAGCTGCGTACAAATCTAAAGATGGATATTTATATTTTTTAGCCGTCTGGACTCCTTTTAAGAACTGAATTATTGCCCCATATTGCATCTAGTATTTGCCGACAGAAATGAGAAAGGGACCGAAAAAGATAGATTTTCTAGTTTGACATAGTAAAGGTTCGCTAGATTCAGTATTTTTTTTTCAGGAGATGATTATCAATTATATTGTAATTCCTGTTTCTTAGATGCTTCTCGGGAGACCTTCTGTTTTAAAGAGCTGTCATAATTGCATCGTGGAATGCAGCATCTCCTGGGCATCTGAAACATACAGAAGAACAATAATACAATTCCTTTGTAATATTTTAATTTGTAAGTTAAATCATGCTGAAAATAGATATTTTATAAGTAACACTGTGGGTCTCTTATTTTGTATCAGCGGTAGGTAAACTAACCGTGACAATGACGAGAACGTTCTCGCCTGTGAAAATTAAAACCTGCTGGTCACCATCTTATGTCATGCAATCAACACCAAATAACATCCACAGTTGACATCGTCATTTAGAAAACGTCACTCAGCATCTATACTTTCGCATCTATACTAATAATAAATCTGTAGCCGAAATTTTTCTGGTAATTTTCTATTTTCCAAAAAATAATTGGTCCTAACATATATAATTAACCGCCCTTAAACCGAAAATCGCTTTTTTGAAATTTTTGTCTGTCTGTATGTCTGTATGTCTGTCTGTCTGGATGTTTGTTACCTTTTCACGCGATAATGGCTGAACCGATTTATATGAAAATTGGAATATAAATTAAGTTCGTTATAACTTAGAATTTAGGCTATAGGCATTCAAAATATTTTATTTAAAAGGGGGGTTATAAGGGGGCTTGAATTAAATAAATCGAAATATCTCCCTTATTATTAATTTTCACGAAAAAAAATTACATAACAAAAGGTTCTTTAAAATCATTTCCGATAAGTTTTATTCTTTGAAAAATTTTGATAGGACTGATATTTAATGAGATAAATGAGTTTCAAAATTACTGTACAATAACAACGCCATCTAAGGCGGTGTAATGAAATAAAAAACAAATGACTTCGTCTATAAGGGGCCTTGGACAACAACAATCGAAAGCTATGAAACATAGCCTACAGAGAATGTTTCTGTGTTTGTATGAAGTAATATCGGAAGCTAAATTAACCGATTTGTATAATTAATTATTAATTCACCATTGGAAAGTGTAGTTTCTCTAGATGGACATAATGCTATAATGTTATTACAGTAACTTCTGAGTGAATCGAGGATAGGTAAGATTAAAATAACTTCTTATGCACAGAAAACTTGATAGGCTATTCTGTACATTCGTTTCCTGTATTTCCTAAAATAATTTTTATGACCAAATGAGTGGTCTCTGGATAAAAATGATCGCATTTTTATGTTTTTAACTACAATTTAAATTAAGTAACATAATAAACGATTTATCCTTCTATCAAACACGAATGTTCCCTGGATCAAATATCCTATTACTTCATATTTATTTCTAACGGGTGCAGCGGAACGCACGGGTACGGCTAGTTATGAAATAAACTGTTTACATTGGGTGCACTTTGCACACCCTTGCGTCTTCGCGGCGAGGTAAGATGGATTAGTAATACAAGGTGTCTTGCTGGCAGTGGAATGAAATTAACCCACCTGCTTGCTTCTAGACATTAAAAACATAAAGACGCCGCCATCTTTAAAAATGAAAACATACTTTAGCTATTTAAAACTCTGACATTTGGACCAAATGCTGTCAACTTTTGGATGGAAAGAAGTGTTCCTTGTACATTGGGCTGCAAAAGAAATGCCGAGTCGAAGTCGCTATCTATTTGAAATATTACCGTGTTACGACGACTTCGCTTAGAAAACAACAGAAATAGAGATACATAGAAGGAATTGCAAATGACTTTTATTATTAAATAATTCCGGGGCCGGGTATCGATCCTGAGACCTTTCGCTTAGCGCACGAATGCTCTGCCGACTGAGCTACCCCGGGAACTATACACGACACCGTCACAAATTTTCCTTTAATTCTTTGCCTTCGATCATAATCGAAATCGTACAATTCCAGTGCATAGTAAGCTCCACCGAATGAGTCAAAGTACTTATTATTTTAAATTGTAGTATTATCTGTAGTAATGTCACGAGAGGTCTGAGATCTGCCGTTCGCTCGTGGATTTATCTGGGCAATCTCAGACCTCGGGTGACATTTATTAGGACTATATCGTGAATAAAATAAAAATGTAAATAATATATCCCTAAAATTCGATCACAAAATATTAATAATTGTATATTTACGAATACTTAACCTATTCAGACATTATGAAGTTGTCATAGATGAATCTCGATTAATGCAATAAAGAAATTCGATGTTATTATTCAGTAATGCCAATTGCGAAAAGCGAAATACAGGTTTAACAATGTTAATTACATGTACTGCACTCTTCTCTTATTATTATAATATAAATGCATTTTCATTATCTGCTGAAATCATGATTTAATTTAAAATTTTATAATATAATTACAGTAACCTGATTAATACATTAATTAAATGAAGAATTGTTGAAAACACAGTTATCTAATCTGAATGAAGGAATGTAATTTTTTCAGATAGCCTACAACAGACATGGAATTGGAAGATGAAGATGTATTTTATAGGCTACAGTTATAGGTTAGATTACCTGTGTGAGCACGACCAGTGTCAGCTGTGCCTTATTTCGACCGTTAACTACGTGCTACAGGAAAGCATTGTTATAGCTCAACAAACGCATTCTCGCTGTAGTGTGTAACGGAACTAAAGCTGCTTCTATACAGTTCAATATTCCAATCGCGTATGCGTGCAATCTGGGAAGAATATTGAAAGAATCAAGTTTAAAAGGTACGTTAAATTAAGATGCATGAAGATTTTATGTCTACATGGAGCGCCGTTTCGAACGTCGTCTTCACTGCGTAAATATATTAATTAATATTAATATAAATCTTGCATTCATTGCTTTAAAGTTGAAAGTAATGTTTAACCGTGTAGTTGCATCTTAATGTATTCATGATCATCAATTTATGGGGAAACGGCGACAACGACTAAACAAAAGAACGACCATGCGATAAATTGACAGCGATAAATCTAGCTGCAAAAATTATCGCAAAGTGTCACTGTGATTGGTTGGAATTCAAAATTTCATTACACTTCATTGGTCGAAAATGGAATGATGTCATATAAACGAAATAGTCGTGAAAAAACCACAAAACACTTCCGTGTAGTAGCACCTCGTTTGAGTAGTGAACTAGAGAGTGTGGATTCGTTTTCAACTTGGGAATTAAATGTTGTCTCTTCCCTGTTGAAATGTTTTCTCAATTATTGTAGGCCTATTACTGGATTGTCCATATAGATATCCTCCACTCCCATGATGTTGGTGGTAGTATGGCATTTTATTTAAAGGCTCTTTGCAGTCCAAATTCAACGTAGTCGACAAATTTTGCTCGGAGAACTCTATTATTGATAGTGTTCTTTTCCCTGCCGTAAATCTACGACACGGAACCGACATCTTTAACTTTATTTCCTTCCGGAGGACGACTTGCTAAGGCATTTGGTCGGTATTTATTTGCCTATAATAGAGCAAAGCCCCAATTATAATAGGCAATACAAAATTATAGTTACTAATGTCATAAAAATACAAAGTATATGATTATGTCTCGTGACCAGAATATTATACGAAATGGAAATATAAAAATTGGAGATTTATTCTTCGAAGAGGTGGAAAAATTAAAATATCTCCGAGCAACAGTAACAAATATAAATGACACTCGGGAGGAAATTAAACACAGAATAAATATGGGAAATGCCTGTTATTCGGTTGAGAAGCTTTTGTCATCTAGTCTGCTGTCAAAAAATCTGAAAGTTAGAATTTATAAAACAGTTGTATTACCGGTTCTGTATGGTTGTGAAACTTGGACTCTCACTCTGAGAGAGGAACTGAGGTTAAGGATGTTTGAGAATAAGGTGCTTAGGAAAATATTTGGGGCTAAGAGGGATGAAGTTACAGGAGAATGGAGAAAGTTACACAACAATGAACTGCACACATTGTATTCTTCATCTGACATAATTAGGAACAATAAATCCAGACGTTTGAGATGGGCAGGGCATATAGCACGTATGGGCGAATCCAGAAATGCATATAGAGTGTTAGTTGGGAGACCTGAGGGAAAAAGGCCTTTGGGGAGGCCGAGACGTAGGTGGGAGGATAATATTAAAATTGATTTGAGGGAGGTGGGATATGATGATAGAGATTAGATTAATCTTGCACAGGATAGTGGCCGATGGCGGGCTTATGTGAAGGCGGCAATGAACCTTCGGGTTCCTTAAAAGCCATTTGTAAGTAAGTAATGTCATAAACATGAAAGAAAAACATGAAAAACAGCTAATACAGATATAAATAGAAGATGCAGTTATAAATACAAAAAAATGGTAAATATAGGCCATTCGTTATCTCGTGAAACCAAATGCTTCTGTGCGTCGTAGTTCATAGTAAGAACCTTATGCTAATGGTAAGCGAGCTAGCTACTTGTAAGTGAAAGTGTAGCGAGGGAGGGAAGCTTCCCAGTCCACTTTTTTCTCCTTACGCCCAAGTAGATTTCACGAGATATTGAATGACATATACAGATATAAATGCAAGATGTAAAATGTACAGATGAAGGTAATAGAGTAACAAATACATAGATGCAGTATTGTAAAAAAAACTAGCTTTTATATTTTAACCAGAAAACGTTTATATTTAATGTAAGAAATGCTGAAATCTAGATTCAATATTTTACATAAATTCATTCAATTGAAGACACATTTTTAGCAGTGGTAAATTCTTATGTAACGAGGTGTTTGATTTTTGTAGTATGTATGAATTTAAAAATCATTAGATCATTAGCATAAACTAAATATTTCGAATGTTTCATTACTTTAGGCAAATTGTTAATATAACTTAAGAATAATGGTGTGCAAAGATTTGAACTTTGAGATACTGCGTAATTAATAATGTAAACATATGACTTACAATGATAATATTTAAGTCATTGTTGTCTCTTTATTAAATATGAACTCATTAATTTTAACATTTCATTTGAAAATTCATACTTACTTAATTTTAACAAAAGTACACTGTGATTTATCTTGTCAAATGCTTAAACATGTCTGTATAAATATTGAAAACTTGAAATTTACAATCTATACAATTTGATGCATACTGCACAAAATTGGTTCAATTTGTTACAGTAGATCTACCTGTACCTGTAATGAAACCATATTGATATTCGGATAAAATCTTACATGATTGAAAAGTATGGTGTGTAACACGGAGTATTTCCAACTAGACTCTGCCACGGCGCATAGAGCTGACGAAACGTTAAATTTAATTCAGAAAATTTTTGGAACTAGGATCATTAGTAATGAGTTATGGCCGCCACGTTCCCCCGATCTAACTTTCTGCGACTTTTATCTATGGGGGCACTTGAAAAATAAAGTGTAGGCAACGAACCCCTACACATTAGAAGAATCGAAAGAAAGTATCAGGCGTGAAGTTGATTCTATTTCCGAAGATGAATTAATACGTTTAAATGCACATTTCCTAAAAAGATGCCAGAAATGTGTGGATGAAGGAGAACAACATTCCCAAAATCTCATGTTATAAGATACGTGATTATTTTTCTTTGTAATTTTACTCAATTGTACATGGTTATTTTCATTGTACATTGTACTGAATTGGCTGCGGGGGCAACATCGGTTGCTATCGCCGACCGCCGTGCAGAGGGTTTTGCTTTCGATTTGCCGGAAACTGGGCTATCATCGGTTGCTATCGCCGACCGCCGTGCAGAGGGTTTTGCTTTCGATTTGCCGGAAACTGGGCTATCATCGGTTGCTATCGCCGACCGCCGTGCAGAGGGTTTTGCTTTCGATTTACCGGAAACTGGGCTATCATCGGTTGCTATCGCCGACCGCCGTGCAGAGGGTTTTGCTTTCGATTTGCCGGAAACTGGGCTATCATCGGTTGCTATCGCCGACCGCCGTGCAGAGGGTTTTGCTTTCGATTTGCCGGAAACTGGGCTATCATCGGTTGCTATCGCCGGCCGCCGTGCAGAGGGTTTTGCTTTCGATTTGCCGGAAACTGGGCTATCATCGGTTGCTATCGCCGACCGCCGTGCAGAGGGTTTTGCTTTCGATTTGCCGGAAACTGGGCTATCATCGGTTGCTATCGCCGACCGCCGTGCAGAGGGTTTTGCTTTCGATTTGCCGGAAACTGGGCTATCATCGGTTGCTATCGCCGACCGCCGTGCAGAGGGTTTTGCTTTCGATTTGCCGGAAACTGGGCTATCATCGGTTGCTATCGCCGACCGCCGTGCAGAGGGTTTTGCTTTCGATTTGCCGGAAACTGGGCTATCATCGGTTGCTATCGCCGGCCGCCGTGCAGAGGGTTTTGCTTTCGATTTGCCGGAAACTGGGCTATCATCGGTTGCTATCGCCGGCCGCCGTGCAACGGGCGACTCGACGGGGAAAGGGACTGTTCAGATCCTTCAGCAAATGCAGAATTTATTTAAATTGCTCTATAATTTTTAGTTTTTGTGCCGTTGCCTGGTTTATAAACTAGACCTACGCTGATTATTTTCCATTTTTTTTTAAGAAATTTTACAGATTTCAAGCAAAGATTGTATAATTATTACTGAGGATGGAATAACACTTCGTAACAACCTTTTGAAATGAAGGATGGATTTTTTTTATTTTAGTAGGTTATTTTACAGCGCTTTATCAACAGCTAAGGTTATTTAGCGTCTGAATGTGATGAAGGTGATAATGCCGGTGCAATGAGTCCGGGGTCCAGCACCGAAAGTTACCCAGCATTTGCTCATATTGGGTTGAGGGAAAACCCCGGAAAAAACCTCAACCAGGTAACCTGCCTCGACCGGGAATCGAACCCGGGCCACCTGGTTTCGCGGCCAGACGCGCTGACCGTTACTCCACAGGTGTGGACATGAAGGGTGGATCTCGTATCCAACAGATGATATGCTATAACACTGAAGACAACTCTTTCATACTTACCAATTTATTTAAATGCTGATTTTTTTTTTCTGAAGCTCCTGCAGAAGTCCATCATACTCTCCTGAATCAAGGAACTGTTGTTATTCGGACCAAATTAATCTCTATTAATACTGTTGTTTCGTTTCAGCACAGTCTACTATATTCAGTCGCGAAGCTCAATATGTAGTAAAAATGCAAACATGGGTAGTTGCCCACCACTAGGATCGCTACTATCGCCTCATCATCATAGATCTCTCGTAGCAGACGACAAAATATGTTACACTTTCGTTGTCGGGTTCTTTTGGAAAAATTAACACCTTCCTTCCATTATTGAAATATTAAATGGATAAAGTTCATTTATTATTTTAATGAAGTATATTAAATTCCGCCATAAACTCGAAGATACCTGCAAGAAATAGGTTAATAATATTTTTGTTTGTGCAAAACGAACTGAAATTTACTATAATCGCTTCACTTATTCAAGATTATATTGATAATGAACTATGAAACCAATAAATATTAATTTGCATTTCCCTTTACAACAATAATAATGGAAATATGAATTAATGGGAATAACTTACGTGTACCGGTACTTGTAGTGTAGGCTTACGTAGTTAACAAAGTGGGATGAGGTTAAGCATAATAATCACACCAGAATTGGAAATAAAACGTGATCAATAAATTTTATTGTAACATACTTACTTTTTCTACGTCTCTAGTAAAGTAACAAATAAAATTAGCAACAACATTAACAGCTATAATTAAAAACATATCCTTTGAAAAAAAAAGTAGGCCTACGTTGTCTGAAAATGTAAAATTATTCAAGGAATCAGCTCATACAGACGTAGAATTAATGGAAACCTTTTGTTTCTCAGCTGCAGG
Source organism: Periplaneta americana (assembly GCF_040183065.1). Classification (NCBI taxonomy): domain Eukaryota; kingdom Metazoa; phylum Arthropoda; class Insecta; order Blattodea; family Blattidae; genus Periplaneta; species Periplaneta americana. Next base: position 197,809,902 of record NC_091118.1, on the reverse strand, counting down.
TAATAACAGAAAGGTTTATGTGAAACATCAATAATAAAGCTCGAACTGCATTCTAGATTAATTTATTTTTGTTTTCATTCATAAATTGTGTGTTTTCGAAATGAAGAGAGCAAAACTTTATATTATTATAAAGATATGCTTCATTCTTTGTCATTAGATCTTCCCTCCTGCTGTTTATTAACCACTTTTTGCATCTAGAAGTAAAATAAGAAATAGATGTTAGGATTTTTCTTCACGATCATCAATGCGAAATACGCAACGACCTAGCACTCGATGGAAATACGACACAGTCGACTCTAAATCCAAAGTCGACAGTGGACAGTCTATTGTTTCCAGTTGCTAACCGCTTGGAGCGCTTTATCGCGAGATTTGCAAAAAATCACCTCAAGCTTCGCGACTGTATATAGTAGACTGTGGTTTCAGTCTATCCAAAATTTGCTTTCGCATGTCGTTGTAAACACAACCACTACATTGTATATAGATCCTCAGTCTGGTAATTGTTTTAGATCATCTGTTTCAAAATTCCTTTTCACAGTAACTTCCGTTGAGTCACTTGTCAGCAGTGTTGTTATTGGCACAAAACCATTCACATAAAAGTTGCAGTTTGAAGTCACGTACGCCATTGAACGCAGTGCAAGCTACATGTTGAGGAGCGGTTTCGCAACGGACCATGTATCTGTGCATCTGTTCCGAATGACGTAGAGTTCTGCAGAACGAGTAAGGCGAACCTTCCGATCAGTTATTTCGGGTCAGCAGGAAGCAGACTCCTGCAGTACCAGCTTCATCTTAATGCTGGTGTGTCCCCACCTCCCACACCACCCAGACATGAGAACAACAAGGTAACAAGGTGATCAACACGCGCACAGGCATAGTTTTCTGAGTTACGATCCCGAAGAGTTCAAGTAGAGTTTGTGGTAGTCAAATATGTTTTTGGGCTGATTTTCTCGACGTACTTCTATTTCGTCTATCAGAATTTAAAATTATGTTTTCATTATATTATTTTATGTAGCTATAGAGCTTTGGTGCGTTTAGCCAAAAGTTCCGGGTTCGATACCCAGTCATGGAACAACTTTTCCCTTGAACTTATTCAAATTAGCTTCACGGGGAGTTATACTTGAAAGCTAGATTTGTATAATACACGTCACTGTTCATTAAAAGAAAACCACAATTTAAGTCACACAGAGTTTGTGTACACTCAATGTTGGATGTTTGACGGTTTATCAGCCCACTTTGACGTATGTAATAGCAGTAATAGATTTATTTCTATTGGCAGAGTTAAGGCCATAAAGCCTTCCCTTCTATTCAACCAGTATTAGAACAATAGCAATACAATATCAGAAATACAGGAACAATATAGGCCTACAAATAATAATAATATTAATAACAATAATAATGATAATGATAATGATGACGACGATAATAAAATGAAAACAAGTTTAATTACATGTAATTCTAAAAATAAAATTATATATATTAATGTGAATCGAATAATTGTTAAAATAACAAAGAAAATTTATATGTTAAAAATAAAAATAATATATTAGAAAAAAATATATTTTAGGAAAACTCGCAGTGTAAGCAGTCTATTTAACAACCGAGTTTTGAAATAATTAATAAATGTCTGACAGCCCTTAATGTATGAGGTAGAGAGTTCCAATGATGAGAAATTGAAACGGTGAATGATGAAATGTATCGGGAAGTGTTATGATAAGGTATGCTCAATGTACCGGTGATCTGAGATCGAGTATTTAGGTTATGGTTGGAGCATAAATACACAAGACGAGACGACAGATAACTTGGGGTTGAGGTGCGCAGAATTTGAAATAGAAGAGAAAGACAGTGCAAAGTTCTGCGATTGTTGAGCCGGAGTCAGGATGACTCGAAAAACATGTGGATATAAAGGGAAAATTTGAGTCGGTGTCTGGTAGAGTTTCTGGGTAGCTCAGTCGGTAGAGCATTGGTACGCTTAGCCGAAGGTCCCGGTTCTATACCCGGCCCCGGAACAATTTTTACCTTGAAATTATTCTCCCGTATTTGTCCTTAATTTTCAACAGTCTCCCGGCTCCCGTATTTTTCTTCTCTTCGAGCATTTTGCTCCCTTATTTTTGCATAATGTAAAAACCTTTGTTCTAAACATTTGATTTTGCCTTACATCAGGTATGCTCAAAATTGTAAAAGCCCCGATTACACGGATGATGCTGCACTGCATAACACACACAGTGTACGGACTGGGCTCCGCAACTACATTGCAGCACCGCCCGTGGCATAGTTCTTACACTCTTACAAATACGGATAATAAACTGAATTTGAAAAAGGAAAGAATATACACTGCAATATTCAGTTATTACATTATTTATTATATTTAATATAGTTATGATATAATAATATCATTTTCATATTCCATCATATAGTCTACTTTGGGGTCTATTCAACATCTGGATTCTTTTCTGCAAGTAATCGGAATCTATTTCCAACGAATTTACTGCAATGCGCTAAGATGCTCATCTGTTAATCGGGACCTATGTTTGGATTTATCAACCTTCATTCTCGAAAATAATTGTTCATATACATATGTCGAGGTGAAGGTAGCTAACATAGTGGCAACGAATAAGCTCATCTTGTAATATTTAGTTTTGTTCATTTTTAAAATAATTCTATGCTTGTCAAGTCATATTCTCTGCATTTAGTTCTGAATTCTACGTTACTTAGTAAATCAATTAACTCGTCCTGGAACTGCACTCTCACGGATTGTACTAAATTGATGAAAAGATTAACAAAAATACTAATATCACTCTCCATACGTCTAAAATCACTAAATCTATGTTCTGTGAATTCACATTTGAACTGCTGCAGTACAGAGACATAGTTAACTATATTTTGTTCAGGCACCATACATCTCTTTACAAGTTCACCATCCGTGAAGGGTTTTAGTGCCTTAGCTAATTCCCAACATACTACATGGCTAACTTGCTCCAAAACATAGACTCTGAATTGTTCGACTCTCTTCAATGTTTGGCCTTTCATGAAGTGCTTTCAATTCTTGAAGCTGTAGTGCACGTTGCATCCCTGAAAAATTATTTTATCGAAATATCTATTTCTGCTGGAATAATATCACCACAATAATAATGATAATGATAATGATAATAATAATGTTGGTATATGAAAATAGGCTATATTACAGAAAACAGCTTCTCTGTCACTTCGGCATGTTCTGGGTAGCAGAGCCTATAATGTAGTTTTATGTTGCTCAGTAGTATTCTGACAGTACCTTACAATATAGTAATCACTTTCCATTTTCACCGAACGTACAACAAAAATAGGCTTCCTCCCATACTGTACGGAAGGATCGTTTGCTTACAGAAGGTTTTGACTGTGTCATTGTCCCGCACTGTTCGTACTTGAACTGCCTTCCGCAGCCATCCGTCGAGCTTCGAACGGGGAACAGCACTCTCTATATTCGAAGGTTGTGATTACAGAACGTAATCACGAGTCAGAGAATGGGCATACCTGCCTTACATGATGATTTATATGATGAATTAATTTTGTTGTTCAACAGATACAATAAAACTTGTAGTCTTTGTAGAAGATAATGTGCGGAAAGCAACGGAAGGTTACCGCATTTATCTTCTTCAAGAAAAACTGCAAACATGGCAAAGAAAAGGTGAACGGGGGGAAAGAATTCTGAGCAGAAGAAGGTATCAGGTGATAGACCAATTAACATATATGTATCATGTGCGGAGACTGAGAAGAAGGCTGAACAGAGGGAAGATTGAAGAATACTGTGTTTTCCCCTGGGCAGAAAACCATGGATAAGTCTTACATGGTGATACCAGTTTTTTCTATATTCGTCCATTTTATCAGTCAAATTATATATTTGTAACAGATCTCTTATTACATGACACGATCTCTGAAAGCATATCCTGCTGATGAACTTAAAAACCTCGTTTTCACTTCGTCTGTCTGTTTTTTTTGTAGTGTCCATTTTTCATTGCCATATATTAAAACTGCACTACCATCACCTTATAAAAATTTAATTGATCATTACTTTCTATGATATAACATTGAAATGAGTGTTACGGATTTGGTCTTTGAGGATATGTTGCAGTACAGTGAGCCAAAGCATCGTGAGACAAGGCAGAAGAAACAAAGTAGAAAATTCAAAATCAGCTAAAGTAACATAGTAGAGTCCACACCTGTGGAGTAACGGTCAGCGCGTCTGGCCGCGAAACCAGGTGGCCCGGGTTCGATTCCCGGTCGGGGCAAGTTATCTGGTTGAGACTTTTTCCGGGGTTTTCCCTCAACCCAATATGAGCAAATGCTGGGTAACTTTCGGTGCTGGACCCCGGACTCATTTCACCGGCATTATCACCTTCATCACATTCAGACGCTAAATAACCTTAGATGTTGATAAAGCGTCGTAAAATAACCTACTAAAACACAGTAGACTTGGAAACCAACAAGGGATAGGAAGTTTTTACTTAGCTTCCTACGTATATTTCCTTTGTCAATCAGCGATATTGCAAGAAGAGAATAGTGTTAGCTAACGATCGAAAAGTTTAAGTCGATCCCAGACAGATCCTGACAGGTTATGGCAAACAAAAAGACTGGAAGGCTGATTTTTATTCCAGTTCTTCGGTTTATCCTGGTATTTTCATTTCTACTACAATATTATCGCGTAAATGTAAGGACGTAAGTAGTGTAGGGTGTCAACGCAGCCTTTAAAATATCTCACTACCACTATTATTATGAAATTTTGTATAAGTTTACTACAAAATAAATAGATACTTTCAATGCTTTATAAATTCTGAACTATTAATGTTATCAGGAATCAGTTTATACTGTTTTATAAAGTAATTCTTCAAGTTTACTTTGAAAACTCACAAATGTTCAAGATGTACCTTGTGTCACACGGCACACATCAAGGTGATAGTGTAGTTCATCCGAAACCCGGTGTAAAATACCTGCATGATACTTTCCACATCTCACGCGATGCGTTGTTTAAATCATTTAAACCATTAGGAAGTAGGAGGTTATAAACCTTTTCTTTCACAAATCCGCGTCTGGCCGCGAAACCAGGTGGCCCGGGCTCGATTCCCGGTCGGGGCAAGTTTCCTGGTTGAGGTTTTTCCGGGGTTTTCCCTCAACCCAAGAAGAGCAAATGCTGGGTTACTTTCGGTGCTGGACCCCGGACTCATTTCACCGGCATTATCACCTTCACCTCATTCAGACGCTAAATAACCTAAGCTGTTGATAAAGCGTCGTAAAATAACCTACTAAAATAAAATAAAAAAATTCACAAATCCTCAAAGAAGAAAGTTGCGCTGCGTGAGATCGGGGCTCCTTGGTGGCCACAGTGCGAGAGCGCGGTTGTCATCTGTGGCACGGCCAATCCAGAGCTATGGAAGTGTTTCGTCAGATAATTCTTAATTTCTAAGATTCCGGTGCTGATCCTGTTGGGAGATGAAGTTCTCCACGTCAACAATTTCCCAACTTAACAGCAAAAAAATTCATGTTGATATCACAGAGATAACAACCAACGTAGCTTAGTCGGCAGAGACGCTTGCATTCTGATCCGGAGTTGCGCTCGGGAGTGGGTTCGATTCCCGCTTGGGCTGATTACCTAGTTGCGGTTTTTCCGGCTAGCAGAATGTTAGTCCATTACTTTTTCGTCGATTCGCAATTTGGTCCTAATTTTACGTTTGTCTAGTTATATGTTTGTCCTGCATCAAATTTTGTCCACAAATCTTTCGTTCATATTTTAGTATTACGTGAAATTTCGTCCTTACCTGATTTAGTCCAAATTTATTTACTTGAAATTTTCGTAGCTGTGTTTATTACAAAAAAGAACCACTGAAATAAACCATGAGATTAATTTTCAGTTATTTCAAAGAACAAAGATCATGCATTCCTTGCAGCTATTTCTTAGAAAGTGTAATTTCCTTCTTTAATTTCCATCTTCGGGGTTCTGCGGGTTGCTGTGTAATTTCATTGACCGATTCTCACATCACCAATGTATCCTGGTTCGATCCTTATTATAAGAGTGATGTTGATAACAGTAGCCATCTTTTATGAGCAGTGGTTTGTTCCTTTTTGAAGTAATTACTTTGGGATCCATACCTGATAATTTTAAGTAGGCCTAAAACTAATGTATGCATTTCCCTAGCAACACCTGTCCATTTTTTGAGTTCTCCATTATTCGATATTCTATTGTTGGCTTCTGTTTAAAATGTGCTTCTAGTATCTGAATATCCAAAATCAATCACGATTGGACAATATGTATATTGGACTAAATTTTTGTGGACTAAAAATTTCTGGACGAAATTTACTCTTGGACGAAAACGCTATGAACTTATTCCACTGGACTTAAATGTGTTGGTTATAGAAATTTGGACGAAATGTTGTATTGGACAAAAATGTTTGGACAAACATTCTTGAAAGCGTTTTTCCAAGGTTTTCCCTAAGCATTAAGCAAATGTCAGGTAATCTATGCGAATACTTGGACTCATCTCGCCAAATACTATCTCGCTATCAGCAATTCCATGGACGCTAAATAATCCAGTAGTTATTGTAGTATGTAATAATTTTGTAATCGGAAAAATTAGTTCTATATTATTGTAATTCACACTATTTCGCAAAAGACTGTAAGTTTTGGGAAGTCTCCTCAATTGGCAAGCCTCTCGGAGAAGGTGCTTCCAATTTTTTTATACCTGTTTTCTGTCAGATGGGTGCAAGTAATGTACCAGTTAAGAAAGGAAGGGGAGTGCACAAGAATTGCGACATATTCGCTTGTTTTTTTATCCTGGTCAGTTATGAGTCAAATGCCTGTGTCTTGGACACGAGCCTAATGACTACGAGGGCTGTCCAAGGTGGTCACTATGCTCCTTCTTTATTCTCAAATACTACGTTTTGAAATAAATTGAATACATTGAACTCATAAAAGATTTCCACGACACCCCTGCACTGTGGAACAATGGGGACGAACATTAACGAACCGTCTGCGAGAGAAGTGAAAGTTCAGATGCAATTGCAGTCTGTTTTTCTTCAGCGCCGTACCTGAGGCGTCTTAATTGTATAATATAGCTAAGTCCCACTGAAGGACTAATCGTGTAAAATGAATGAGTTGCCACACACTTAAGAGGAAATAAAGTCGCTCTTCCTTGAGAAGTCACAATATCGAAATTCTTCAAGTCTTTCTAAACGAAACTATGAACACTGAAGTGAGACAAACAGCCTGAATATCAGAGCTCACATACTGGATGTTCAGTTCAAAATGTGTCATGGTTCGCTGTATGCCGTCATGTGGCTAGCCGATGAGCCTAGAGAATTCAATCTTCCTACACTTCCGCAGAGGTGTATAACCTAAGAGGCAGAGAAGTTGCCTAGCAAGTACGGCGTTCATTCTGAAGAGTACGTACCGATACGTACGGTAACGCCGGTAGTGGCAGGAATGTGAACTGTTTGGAAACACGTACTGTCGGGATATGGGGAGAGGGTTAAGACGATTACTTACGTATTTGTTGACATTAACTTCGACGGTCAACATGGACACGGAGCATTTGATTTGTGTTGTGGAATGTTACCATACGCAACTGATGATAACAAATACCCTGCATACGACTTTCCGGCGCAAAACACAGTTCGAAAGAGGTTATGGTAGCACACAGACCGTACAGACCGCCATCTGTTGCTACGACGTTCAAGTTATACCGTACAAGTTCTCAAGTTCAGATTGAAGAACGCCTTAAATAATAGGCAACTTCTCTGACATATAAGCTGAAACTCGCTTCAAATCGGTGACCCAACAACAGTGACGTCATGACACACTTTGAAATGAACACCCAGTAGTGCAACCAGATCCATAATTCTTTAACAAGGACGCTGAAATGGCAAACAAACTGGCAAATTATGCTCCATCCATTTATCTACGCATTCTTCCATTCATGCATGCATTCTTCCGGCTATCCACCCTTTCTTCTTGCATACATTATTTCATCTACCCAACTTGACATTTATCCAATCGTCAATTCTTTAATTTATTCATACTTTTATTTGTCTATCCCTCCATAAATTAACCTTTATCTTTATCGATCTTTCCACCGATTAATATTTTCACTATCCATCCTTTCACACAATAACATTTTCATTTATCCATCCTTTTTCACTCAGTAATGTTTTTATTTATTCATCCTTTCTCCTATTAATCTTTTATTTATCCGTCCTTTCATCTATTAAGCTTTTTATTTATCCATCTTTCACCAATTAACTTTCTCATAATATCCATCCTTTCACCAATTAAGATTTTTATTTATCCATCCTTTCTCCTATTAAACTGTCTATTTATCTACCCTTTCCCCTTCTTATATATCCGTCCTTTCACCCATTAACCTTTTTATTTATCCATTTTTTCACTGAATAACATCATTATTTATCCATCCTTTCATCCATGTACCTTCTTATACTATATCCATCCTTTCACCTATTAAATTTTTCATTTATCCATCCTTTCATCCATGTACCTTCTTATACTATATCCATCCTTTCACCTATTAAATTTTTCATTTATCCATCCTTTCATCCATGCACCTTCTTATACTATATCCATCCTTTCACCTATTAAATTTTTCATTTATCCATCCTTTCATCAATGCACCTTCTTATACTATATCCATCCTTTCACCTATTAAATTTTTCATTTATCCATCCTTTCATCCATGTACCTTCTTATACTATATCCATCCTTTCACTTATTAAATTTTTTAATTTATCCATCCTTTCATCCATGTACCTTCTTATACTATATCCATCCTTTCACCTATTAAATTTTTCATTTATCCATCCTTTCATCCATGCACCTTCTTATACTATATCCATCCTTTCACCTATTAAATTTTTCATTTATCCATCCTTTCATCCATGTACCTTCTTATACTATATCCATCCTTTCACCTATTAAATTTTTCATTTATCCATCCTTTCATCCATGTACCTTCTTATACTATATCCATCCTTTCACCTATTAAATTTTTCATTTATCCATCCTTCCATCAGTGCACCTTCTTATACTATATCCATCCTTTCACCTATTAAATTTTTCATTTATCCATCCTTTCACCCATGCACCTTCTTATACATTCATCCTTTCACCCTTGCACCTTCTTACATATCCATTCTTTCACCAATCAACCTTCTCATAATATCCATTCTTTCACAAATTAAAGTTTTTATTTATCCATTCTTTCACCAATTAACCTTTTTATTTATCCATCCTTTCACCAATCAACCTTCTCATAATATTTTATTTATCTATCCTTTCACCCATTCACCTTTTCATTTATCCATCTTTCCACCCATTAATCTTTTCATTATCCATTCTTTCACCCAATAACATTTTAATTTCTCCATCTTTTCAACCATTATCGTTTACAATGATCTGTCAATTCATCCATTAACTTTTTAATTATCTATCCTTTCACCCATTAAACTCTTCATTTATATATTCTTGCCCCACTAACTGTTTCAATTGCCCATCCTTACACCCATTAATATTTCATTTATCCTCCATTTCATCTATTTTTGTTTTCATTTGTCCATCCTTTCAACCAGTTATATTTTTATTTGTCGATCCTTGCACAAATTCATTTTTGCATTTATCCGACCTTATATCCACTTATACGTTTCCTCATCTACGCATCTTCTTATTTACCTATCCTTTCACCGACTTATCGTTTCGTTATATCTTACTTCTTACTAATTTATTTTTTCTTTTATCTATCTGTTCATTTAACCACCCCACAATATCCATCCGTCCTTCCATTTTTATATCTCTTTATCCAATATTCCGATCATTTATCGATACTTTCAGTCGCTATTTATCTAAGCACTCAGAAGTCTTATCTAATTTAATTTTCTCTATTTATAATTAATTGTAACATTTCGTTTTTATGTGAATAATTTGCACGAAAAAACAGATAATATTGCTGGTATATTGTATTTAAAAGCAAGATACAGTATTTACGAAATTCCGGAATCCTTTACGGGATGAACAGTGTGGAAACGCGTTGTACAAGAAAACATAAGTAGAAGGAATACAGTACTGCAACAGTGAAATATGTGCTATCTTCTATTGCAGAATTTTCTTACTTGGTTATTTAACGACGCTGTATCAACTACGAAGTTATTTAGCGTCGATGGGAATTGTGATAACGAGGTGATATTTGGCGAGATGAGGCCGAGAATTCGCATATATTACCTGATATTTGCCTTACGGCTGGGGAAACCTCGGAAAAAAACCCATCAGATAATCAATCTAAGCGGGAATCGAACTCGCGGCCGATCGCAACTGCAGAAAATTGAATGTAATACCTTTGTTCAATAAATGATATTGAATATTAGTTAAGTTAATATTTATTCAATATTTAACCAACTTGTTTTGAAGTCCAGCGCAATAGCAGACGATTTGAACACACATTAGTCCTCTCCAATTAGTGGGTACACCTGCCTCGGCTGTCTTCTCAACACAAGACGGCGAAGAGAAGAAACAAGTGTTCGGGATGTTCTCGCAAACAAGCGATCAGTTTTGTCTTCGTGAGAAGTATTTCACAGTGTTTGCTTCTGTCATAGAAGAGAGAAAATCTGTAATATATACAGGCTGATTCACGAGGATTTATCGTCACTTACGGAGCTTATTTCTGAGCAAAAAATGTCATATAAACATTTGTCCTAATCTCAATATTTTCCGAGTTACACTAACGTGAAATTGTTAGTAAAATACTTTTCTTTTAGTTTTAAGGGTAAAAGAATATAACAAATAGAGAACGAACTATTCAGAAGTCTAATTTATTTAATTGGTTAATGTTCTGAAGATAAAAATATGGGGTTAGTTGCTTTGTACAGATTTTGTTTTTCAATTTTTAAGTAAAAATTACATCGTTCTTACGCACTTATCACAGAAATTGTTACAAATCATACGAATTTAGGAACTTGATTTTTTACAGTTTATGCATCCTAATGTACAGTCTTGAATAATTTACAAGAGTAGCGTGATTTGTAACAATTGTCATAAATGCGTAGTTAAAAATCGAAAAAAAAAAATCTGTACGAAGTAACTATGGAATTCACAACACATTTTTAGCTTCAGAATATTAGCTAATGAAAGAAATGATACTCCTGAATAGGTCATTCTTTATCTGTAATATTCTTTTACCTTTCAAACTGAAGAATAATGATATTTTACAAACAATTTCAAATTAGTGTAACTCTGAAAATATTGAGATTAGGACAAATGTTTATATGACTTTTTTGCTCAGAATGTCTTCGGAAATAAGCTCCTTAAGGGAATCACCTGTATAATTGTTAAAATAACTGGCATTTTTAAAAGTACCCAGATGGCCGGTTTTTCCAAGTATTGTTAGAAAATTTAACGACCCTAAACAGTTTGTTAATTAATAAAATTGTATGTTTTCAACACCAGTTTGGTTTAACAGATTGTTAACAGTTTGTTAATTTTAAACGTAGAATTTCGTGCAGTTAACTCCTTTAACAGTTAGTTTAACAGTTACTTAAATATGGCCGATGTCTCCACAGCTGTTCCAACAGAAGTTGCGAAATTAATATTTTGTGTCTCTCTGTAGGGAATGTTTAGCATATGACTGGTAATATAACATTTAAAAAATACTTTGGACTGTTTAAATACATCAGTGTTATTTTATTTCTTTCTTATTTCGTATCCATAATAGCAATGAGGAAATATAACCTTACTTTGTAATTATTATTCAGCACGTCACCTACAACTTTCATTTTCAACTGTTTGTTTATGGAGCGTGGCCTACTATAACAGGTTGTCATTTTATGCAAGTTTCATGACTCACTCTATAATATAGAATTTAAAGATTACATGTGTAGAATCATTACCAACTTCTGTTGAGTAGTTAAAATAGTGCTAACAGACGTTATAGTTAAGTGTTGGTTATCTTAAACAAAATTATGTTGAACAAATGGAAAATACATTAACAAAGCGTTAAAAATAAACTGACTGTTAATTTAACATTTGTTAAACAAAATTAAACATTACTTGGACAAAGTGGCCAAGAGACTATTGGAATATTGAAAGCCTGCAAAGTGGTAGCCTACACATATGACATTTCCGCGACAGTACAGATGGTCTGGACAGCGATATTCTTGAAGAGGTATTATTATTATTATTATTATTATTATTATTATTATTTACTTACTTACTGGCTTTTAAGGAACCCGGAGGTTCATTGCCGCCCTCACATAAGCCCGCCATTGGTCCCTATCCTGAGCAAAATTAATCCATTCTCTATCATCATATCCAACCTCCCTCAAATCCATTTTAATATTATCTTCCCATCTACGTCTCGGCCTCCCTAAAGGTCTTTTTCCCTCCGGCCTCCCAACTAACACTCTATATGCATTTCTGGATTCACCCATACGTGCTACATGCCCTGCCCATCTCAAACATCTGGATTTAATGTTCCTAATTATGTCGGGTGAAGAATAGAATGCGTGCAGTTCTGTGTTGTGTAACTTTCTCCATTCTCCTGTAACTTCATCCCTCTTAGCCCCAAATATTTTCCTAAAAATCTTATTCTCAAACACCCGTAGTCTCTGTTCCTCTCTCAAAGTAAGAGTCAAAAGTCTGTTCCAATTCCTCATAGAAGCTGTCCTTTATATGGTCGTCTTTCTCTTCTGTAGGGGCATGAGCATTTATAACTACGATATCGCACCATCTACCTTTAAGTACTAAATATGATAACCTATCACTGATAAATTCGACCTTTTTTACTGCTGATTTTATTCTTTTATGAATAAAGTATCCTGTTCCTAATTGGTGATTATCATTTCCTTCCCGATAATACAACAAATAATCTCCTATTTGTGTTATGCCGTTCCCATCTAACCTAACCTCTTGTACTCCCACAAAGTCTATTCTATATCTAGCTAGTTCTTTTGCAACTAATGTTACCCCTCCTGTTCTATTTAGACTTGTAACATTCCAAGTACCAAATCTCAAAACCTTATTCCTTTGCTGTGGTCGTGCCAGAGAATCAGTCCCATTCCGAGGCTTATTTGAAGGATTCGTAACAAGCTGTTTTTTACGTTGAAGGGTTGTTAGCCCTTCGCCCAACCCCCAAGGTGGAGGACCACCCCTCATCGGCATTATAATAATAATAATAATAATAATAATAATTATTATTATTATTATTATTATTATTATTATTATTATTGTTATTGCACCTAGCTGGAATACCGCAAACAAAAATTGTCGCGATTCATATTATGTCGCGATTCATATTATGTACTTGCTCATTTTGTCAGACGTGACAAATAGTTTAAAATGGGCCGCGACCACTTCGGGAGTAATTAATGACCCCATGTTTGCATGCCGCGTGTTACAGTCCCGACACACTTGCGCCACTCTTGCTCCGGGGCTTAAGTTTCGCCGTCCTAAAAATGGTGCGGCGTGGGGTGCGGGGGCGACTGGAGCCTGGAGCGGGCCGCTACCCTTCAGTCAGTCCCGCCACGTCTTGCTGACTGGTCGCCGCCCGCCCGCCGTACGACAACACCAATTCTCTCAACACCAGGTAACTTTGGGCCCAAAAAAAAAACTCATTTCAATTGACAAGACGAGCCTTCAAGCAGTTAACATCCTTTCAGTTTTTCAAGACAAATCATTTAATTCGAAGTCGTTACTCGTCTCTTGGTGACAGCGTGTGTTGTTCATAACCCAGTGGAGCCGGGTTCGACCCTCGACGAGGTATTATTTTCTCCGCCACCGACCGAGTGTTCGTCTGTTATCTTGCATCATATTCGAGTTCTGCACTGACAAATCAGCTTTTATTTGATTCGTGTGTAGAAAGGGCTCTTACTCCGTTTAAGTTAGAACTAATCTATATATATATATATATATATATATATATATATATATATATATATATATAATTTGGACTGGTAATGGAATTGCGGAAATCAGAAAATTGTTATTAAATTTTAATTGTTTATTTTACAAACGTAGGGACTAATATCAAAATTCTGTTACAGACAGTTTGTAGAACATGCTTTTGCAAATACATTGCAAAAAACTGTTTGAATCTATCTTTAAAAACGGTTTAGATATATTGGTTTTAGTGCAATCCTGCACTAGGTATATTTTTTTCAAATTTGGGCCCCAAATAATTTTTTCAAAATATTTTTATTTGGTTGAGTTGCCACAGCTATGAGCTCTCTACATACAAAAAATTAATATTTTACAACAAATAGGAAAAAAGTTAAAAAAAAATACCATCCTCTCCCCTTAGATCGTCGCCTTTCGGAAGGCAATCTGTTGGAAGACCCTTAAAAAGATGACATGAAACCATATAAACCGCAACCGATCATTATATGCAAAGCTTGAACTGCTGATAATAATTATTCGATGATCGTAATAACACTGTTTACTATTGCAGCTTACCAAACTACAAGATTCACACTAGAATGTTAGTAGTTTAGAGATGCTTAGAATGATAGGAGATTCTTTGGTCAGTAAGCGGCATAAGTAGCTTCAAGCACCTCCTGTTTCCAATCCCTCCTCCATACTAGGCTAACATCGCTCCTGTATGGCCATATAATAATAATAATAATAATAATAATAATAATAATAATAATAATAATAATAATAATTTATTTAACCTGGCAGAGTTACGGCCATAAGGCCTTCTCTAACACTCAACCAGGAGTAAAACTGCATTACAAAAAACACTACAAATTTACAAAGTACACTACAATTTTACACACAAAAGTGAATAAGATAATAACAATAAAATGTAAACAACGATTAAGTAGAAATCAGACATAATATATAAAATAAAGAAAGAAAGAACAGCAGGTAAAAATAAATGAGACATACAAAGTATAAAGTATAAAAAAGTAAGACAATTAATAATAATAATAATAATAATAATAATAATAATAATAATAATAATAATGATGATAAAAAATAAGATTAGTAGTAGTAATAATAATGATAATAATAATAATAATAATAATAGTAATAATAAAATAGCGCAGTAGAAAGCATACAATGAATACAATATTTTTAAGTATACACAGTAAGGAAAATTATGATTATATATAGCTCAACTTATCACATTATAGATATACCGTTATCGAAAATATGAAAACAAAAATATAAAATAAGTTAAATATCACTAGAACATAAAAGAAAATGTGAATACGTGGAAACATGCAATACAACACTTGTCATAATAGTAAGTTAGTATGGCAACTCGTCATAAGATAATTTTCTAACTTAGATATAGTAGGCCTATTCGTAATTTAAACGACGAATAAAATAATTATTATTGTATTATCGTTAACATACAGGCAGTGATCGCGAATATGAAACACGCTATATAGTTATAGGTTGAATTAGGGCCTGTATGTTATTCTGACATATTTATATGAAAATGTTTGATTCTACATTTCAGTTAAAGATGTAGTTGTGTTTTATTAATTATAAATAAACACTTGGCTAAAATAAAATGTATAATATTATGGTTATGTCACTTTCAGTGACATGGGTTATGATTTCGAGGCTAATGTACTTCATGACGTCAGACTAGTCTAATTTAACTCGGCGGCCATATTTATCGCGTAACGCTTGAACGATACAAGCAGCATATTCTGCTCTCGCGTGCAAGGACAAGATGAGTCTATTCATTCCTCATCCTCAGGTCCAAGTTCTCCTGATGAAAAGTGTTTAAATTTTTCGTGAAAAATGAATAAAATGTACTTATGTTTAGAAAAGTTACAGTAATTTCGTGAAATAATAATAATAATAATAATAATAATAATAATAATAATAATAATAATAATGTAATGATAAATAATTCGTCGCGCTACAGCCCATGAAGGGCCAAGACCTACCAGCCGGCTGCTGGCCTCACGACCACATGCCGAAGCAGAGATGGACGATCATCCAACCAGAATGGAGGTGTTGTGTGGTTAGCACGATGAGCCCCCCAGCCGTTACAGCTGGTTTGCATAACCGGATTTCGCTACTTATCGTAGCTCCCCAAATGTATCACGATGCTGGGTGGACACCGATCCCATACACTGGCCGAAATTTCATGAGAAAATTTCTTCCTTCATGAGGACTCGAATCAGCGCGCATTCCGTAACTCGAGTCTAGGCAGCATGCCTTAGACCACGATCGCACGGCGCGGGACGATGATAATAATAATAATAATAATAATAATAATGTACCCTTTGTAAATTATCCTTATTGTCACTTAATTCAGTTTTATACAAAACTCCAATGATCTATAATCCTGTAGGCCATTAAAGAAAACAGCAGAATTCCGAAATAATTTATCTCCCTGTCTTTTTGTAGTTAATAACTTCAAATATAATATAGGCCTACCATATTTCTTTAAAATAATTAAAAAAAATCGTCCTTCTTTATTATTGGAGATTATTGCAGAAATGAACTTTTTTTTCTGAAAGTCAAATTTCGCGAAAATTCATAAGATATTTACTGCCGTAAATCAATCATATGTACGATTAAACATGCATATACATCTTGCGCATCTTATGTCACATTTGGTGTTTATCGCTAATAACAAAAAAAGAAATTACCACTCCTCTTGTGTGAAAGGTTCCGCTTTCGTACAAGTACAGCACGCCACGCAGTGAACTTTGGTTACAACATGTATGTAGGCCTATTTATTCACACTGCCATGGGTATATACCCGGTGGCAGTGGTAACTAATTACACTTAATAATGACAATAATAAACTTAAAATTAAAAACACAATTAATAATAATACTTATAATTAATACTAACAATAATTTATAATAATTTTAATAATAATAATAATAATAATAATAACAGGGAATATCCTAAATTAATGGATGATGATGGTGGTGGTGGTGGTGATATGTGAATTAATGATAGCGAAATGAGTCCGAGGGCCAACGTCGAAAGTTACCCAGCAATTCTACTTCAAGTGGTTGAGGGAAACCTCCTTAAAAACCTTCAACCAGGTAATTTCTCCCAACCAGGATTTGAACCTGGGCCGCTTGTCTCACGAGCAGACGTGTTAACCGTTAATCCATAGCAGTACACATGTTCTACATTATATTCTACACCTGAGGGCAGGAGGCCACATTAAAGTACCAAATATGAGGAAAAAGGAGGCCGCCTCATCATCAAAAAGGTTGAGGAATGCTGTTATAGAAAACAGTGGTTAATACGTTAGTCCCGGTAGCGTGGTAAGAATGGTATTCATTATTGGACTAAGGCTGTTTTCCCACCGAAATGTTGCGGTTACAACACGATACTGTTTTAAAATCCCGTCGTAATATTCTTGGCAGCCAAGTGACTAGAGTTCAGCACACTGGTGGAAGATGTGACAAATCATTTGTGAGACGTGAAGGAAGGGAGCAGTGGCGTAGCTAAAAGCGAACCACTTCAAATCGTGGCTGTTAAAAGATTCCCCTCGTACACAAAATAAAATTCATGAGTAAAAATGCGATCTTGTACATTTCGCTAACTGGTTCATATACGTTTGTTTTTTTTCTTGACTTACTTTTTTTTTCCTTTCTTGAGGAAGATCTTAAATTAAAACTGTTCGGAATGCTAATTACTTCTTACTTATAGATGACTTTTAAGGAACCCGGAGGTTCATTGCCGCCCTCACATAAGCCCACCATCGGTCCCTATCCTGAGCAAGATTAATCCAGTCTCTAGCATCATATCCTACCTTCCTCAAATGTACGAGGGCGTCCTGAAAAGTAATGCCTCCTTTTTTTGTGGCTGTGAATATAGTTAAAAGTATTAGTGATAGTACATTGTATTCAGTGAACTTTCTGCTTTCAGTGACGCAAGTTTCGTATCTCTGCCAGTAGAGAGCTCTGAGTTATAGCCTGAAACATGAAGTCTGAAGCAGCGTGCTGTAATCGAGTTTTTAACAGCCCTCGATAGATATTCATCGGAGATTGAAGGCTGTTTATCGTGATCAATATGTCGATACAGTACTGTACGACGTTGGTCTGCTCGTGCTCGTAATGAACCTGGTGCAACTCTCAATTTGTGTAACAAAGGACGCAGTGGAAGATCACGTACTGCAACTGATGACGCTCATCGGAATCGTGTCAATGAACTCATTACAACGAACACTTGTATTTCCGCCGCGTTGCTATCTACCGGCAGTTACCTGGCGTTTCAGCTCATAAACCACTATTCATGTATTGCCATCTAGTGGTCATATCTGAGCAGTGTGTAAATATGTCCGTCTTGTACAAATATGAATTCAGATCTTGCGGATATGCCCGTTATTATTCGGTTGAGAAGCTTTTGTCGTCCAGTCTGCTATCGCAGAAGCTGAAAGCTAGAATGTATAAAACAGTTATATTATCGGTTGTTCTGCATGGTTGTGGAACTTGGACTCTCACTTTGAGAGAGGAACAGAGATTAAGGGTGTTTGAGAATAAGTTCCTTAGGAAAATATTTGAGGCTAAGAGGGATGAAGTTACAGGAGAATGGAGAAAGTTACACAACGCAGAACTGGACGCAATGTATTCTTCACCTATCATAATTAGAAACATTAAATCCAGACGTCTGAGATGGGCAGGGCATGTAATACGTATGAGTGAATCTAAAAATGCGTAAAGAGTGTTATTGAGAGGCCAGAGGGAATAAGACCTTTGGGGAGGTCGAGAAGTAGATGGGAAGATAATATAAAAATGGATTTGAAGGAGTTAGGATATGATGGTAGGGACTGGATTAATCTTGCTCAGGATAGGGACCGATGGCGGCCTTATGTGAGGGGGCAATGAACCTTCGGGTTCTGTAAAAGTCTTTGTTAAGTAAGTAGATAGATGGATGGATTTATTGAGTAATATTATACATACAGATGTTATATTATCGTAATTTTCTCTAAAATCCAGTGCACGGGTCTTCTGACCGTACGTGCTTTGTACCTAACACAAGTCCTAATTTGTAGGTCTCACCCCCCTCACCTATGATTATATCCAACCACTTTCTAAAAAAATACATATTAATATGAAAATGACACAACAAAACACATTATATAATATATCCTAACCTAAAACAGACATAAAAGTGTATAATTGGGTAGATACCATTATCCCTTCGTCAGTTCGTATCACAAACTTCAACAGCTGCAGTTCTAATCTGTCTCGCCTTCAAGAGGAACAATCCAGTCTTTTGTTCGTATTCTCTATTCCCCATGAGGTCAAGATATGCAAGCGAACTCCTATTCTGACCTCAATTCGTCATAGATTACCTGACATCCGCCTTACAGTTGGGGAAAAGCTCGGAAAGAACCCAACCAAGTACAGCTCATGCATTTTGTGAAGACACTCGCGATGTGCAGTACGGGAACAATGTTTCTGTAGAGGGGGTAGGAATGGAAGGGAAGGTCGGGCGTGTGTCTACCGAGTTCAAGGCAAATGTAACTCATTTCCCTATAATTCATAAGCAGACTCATCCGATCTCGTGCGCAGCTCTGAAGGAAGAGTGGGGGAGTGTCTGGACATAATGCATGAGCTGTAATCAGTCCAAGCGAGAATCGAACCCATGCCCGAGAGCAATTCAGGATCGACAGGTAAACGCCCCAGCCGACTGAGCTACGCCGGTGGCTAACAAATTCTTTGCACTCAAATTTTGATTTCTTAAAAGGAGTGACGATTTATTCCCCTTCTACAGAAGCTGAACGCTCGATTATCCTGTGCCATGCTGTCTTGAGCGATGGAATAGCAATATACTGACCACGCGAGTGGAGTCACAACTTGTAAATAACTGGCACAACTATGTTGACCAGCAATGACACATTGACCTCTAACGATTATTATTATTATTATTATTATTATTATTATTATTATTATTATAGTACAAGGAAATATCAACCTTTTTGCCAAATAATAGAAACATTAATTAAATATGTAACTTAGATGGAAAAAGTGATTTTGAAGCAGTAAATTGAAGGGGTGAGAATGATATAGTCCTAAGCCACACAGACAGAGTTTTACAGGAGAGCGTATTAAAAGGTTTAGATTTAAATGCTATTAGATGCGGTATTATAATTTCTTTGGCGTGTACTTAAGTCATTTGTTGAGTACTTTTTATAATATTTTACTAGTGGCTTCCCAATAGGTTATGTGTAAGAAATGAATCGCATAAAAAAAACATTTTTGTTAAAAGTGTGGCTTTGGACTATCTCATTCTCGCTCCCTTGAATTATTAAATCCAGTAGCTGTGGTTTTAGGCGTAATAGATCAACTATCGACCAGATATTTTATATTCGACAGATAATGGAGAAAAAATGGGAGTATAAGGGTACAGTGCATCAGTTATTCATAGATTTCAAAAAGGCATATGACTCGGTTAAGAGAGGAGTTTCATATGATATTCTTATTGAATTTGGTATTCCCAAGAAACTAGTTCGGTTAATTAAAATGTGTCTCAGTGAAAAGTACAGCAGAATTCGCATAGGTCAGTTTCTGTCAGATGTGTTTCCAATTCACTGCGGGCTAAAGCAAGGAGATGCACGATCACCTTTACTTTTTAACTTTGCTCTAGAGTATGCCATTAGGAAAGTCCAGGATAACAGAGAGGGTTTGGAATTGAACAGGTTACATCAACTGCTTGTCTAGGCGGATGACGTGAATATGTTAGGAGAAAATCCACAAACGATTAGGGAAAACACGGGAATTTTACTGGAAGCTAGTAAAGAGATAGGTTTGGAAGTAAATCCCGAAAAGACAAAGTATATGATTACGTCTCGTGACGAGAATATTGTACGAAATGGAAATATAAAATTTGGAAATTTATCTTTTGAAGAGGTGGAGAAGTTCAAATATCTTGGAGCAACAGTAACAAATATACATGATACTCGGGAGGAAATTAAACACAGAATAAATATGAGAAATGCCTGTTATTATTCGGTTGAGAAGCTTTTACCATCCAGTCTGCTGTCAAAAAATCTGAAACTTAGAATATATATAAGGTAGTTATTTTACCGGTTGTTCTGTATGGTTGTGAAACTTGAACTCTCGCTTTGCGAAAGGAACAGAGGTTAAGGGTGTTTGAGAATAAGGTTCTTAGGAAAATATTTGGGGCTAAGAGGGATGAAGTTACAGGAGAATGGAGAAAGTTACACAACGCACAACTGCACGCATTGTATTTTTCACCTGACATAATTAGAAACAAGAAATCCAGACGTTTGAGATGGGCGGGGCATGTAGCACGTATGGGCGAATCCAGAAATGCATATAGAGTGTTAGTTGGACGGCCGGAGGGAAAAAGACCTTCAGGGAGGCCGAGACGTAGATGGGAAGATAATATTAAAATGAATTTGAGGGAGGTGGGATATGATGATAGAGAATGGATTAATCTTGCTCAGGATAGGGACCAATGGCGGGCTTATGTGAGGGCGGCAATGAACCTCCGGTTTCCTTAAAAGCCACAAGTAAGTAGCTGAATAAACTTATATCCTTGGTTAGTCAAATAGTTCTGCTAGTATATATAGGCTTAACAAAATATGTTCTTGAAATTATTTTTCTTTCCCATGAAACGTGAATTATAGATTTGTTAGTTACACCCTTATTCCGGAAGGTATTCAATTGCTGTGTGCCGTTTCAAATTGCCAACATGACTAACGTAGTTTCACCGTAACACGTGTCTTGAGAAATAGTTGCTTCCCTTCATGACACATCCAGATTTTTTATTAAAACTGTACACTGAGAAAAACATTCATGTTATTTATAATCCACTAATTAGAATCGAAACGCCGGAATAAAGAAAGATCTGTAAATCCTCGTTCAAAAATAACTCTATCTCCTACAAAAGACTATTTTTAGCAACTGTCTCTAAATTCTAACTTCATTCAGCACTTCGGATCTACGAGAAGTCAGTAGCTTTGTTGGTCTGCGCGTGCGTAGAATTGAAGACTGCGAGTGAATGGACAAATCTCAAAGCTTCCTTCATACACAGAGAAAATGAACTCAATAGAGTTTACTGTACTAAGGATAGCAGAGGAGTCACGAAGTATATTAGTAGGCCTATTCTATTATTTAACCACGCTTCCAACTGGAGGGATTATTTAGGATCGCGATACAACGTGGGCGAGAAAAGGATGACAATTTTTTGCTGGAGCTTTTCATTAGAAACAGGTTCCTTTTACGTACCGCAAATCTACGACACGGTACATATGGCTTTATTTCCTTCCCATGCTAAGAATTTGATCGTCTTTTAAAATATATCGTTCTTGTAGTGTGTACTAAGTATGAAATAAAAACAGGACCCAAAATAGAAAGGGAAAACACTCTATGGGCTTCAATCATTCATTACTTACTTATGGCTTTTAAGGAACCCGGAGGTTCATTGCCACCCTCACATAAGCCCGCCATTGGTCCCTATCCTGAGAAAAATTAATCCAGTCTCTACCATCATATGCCATCTCCCTCAAATCCATTTTAATATTATCTTCCTATCTACGTCTCGGCCTCCCCAAAGGTCTTTTTCCTTCCGGCCTTCCAACTAACACTCTATATGTATTTCTGGATTCGCCTATACGTGCTACATGCCCTGCCCATCTCAAACGTCTGGATTTAATGTTCCTAATTATGTCAGGTGAAGAATACAATGCGTGCAGCTCTGCGTTGTGTAACTTTCTCCATTCTCCTGTAACCTCATTCCTCTTAGCCCCAAATATTTTCCTAAGAACCTTATTCTCAAACATCCTTAATCTCTCTTCCTCTCTCAAAATGAGAGTCCAAGTTTAACAGCCATACAGAACAACCGGTAATTTAACTGTTTTATAAATTCTAACTTTCAGATTTTTTGACAGCAGGCTGGATGACAAAAGCTTCTCAACCGAATAATAACACGCATTTCCCATATTTATTCTGCGTTTAATTTCCTCCCGAGTGTCATTTATATTTGTTACTGTTGTCAATAATTCATATTGTCACTTTAATGGATTCTGTTAACCGAGATCAGTCATTCATTACAGGTAAATTTTCAATCTCGGGTAACGGAATCCATTAAAGTGATGATTCAATCATTCATAGTTTTCTGACCTATGGCAGGTCTTTCACTGCAAACCCAGCATTCTCCAGTCTCCCTATTTTTCGTCTTCCTCTTAGTCTCCGCATAAAGATTCATGTATGCGGAGCGGACATAAAGTTTCGATCCATTTTAATGAAATAATGGTTATTCGGACATGAACCGTATGCTATGGTGTGTACGAGGGTCATACTGAAAGTCCACCATCTGATATCTCCTCCTTCCGATCAAAATTAACCCCAAAGTGGATGTCCTAAAAGAGTCCTATATGCGATTGCTTTTTTTAGTTTATTCTTTTTCGACGCATTATCAATTATTATGGTTATCTAGTGGCTGAGTGAAATGAAGGTAATAAGTAGGCTTCTAGACTTCGGACCCAATAGAGCAGTTCAGTAGGAAATCCGCATAACGGCGTAGTGAGTATAGTGGGTGGGGATACTATGGAATAGATTCCAACAAATACCCAAAGCAAGAGAAACGCTCTGGATTTGAAGGTTCTGACAAATAATTTGGTTTTCATACAAACCTATTTTCAAACTGTGTCTGAAACTATCACACGGTTAGAAAAGTCAGAGCAAGAGATGGCGGAAGCCCTCAAATTAATTGAGGAAATGACACAGAGATTTAATGAGACACCAAGTACACCGGTTACTGAACGTGTAAAACAGAAGTGGAAATCTATTTTATGTAAAAATAACGGATATGGAACATTGTGTAATATAAACAGCAAATTAGTGGGCATAGAGTCACCCGAGAATAAAGGACTGTCTGTTAGAGACAGCAATGATGTTAGGTTTTTTCGTTTTGCTCCTATCACTTCATGCGACGTAGAGCGCAGCTTTTCACAGTACAAACTGTGTTTGACAGATAACCGAAAAAGATTTACGTTTGAGACACTGAAAATGTATCTTGTAGTACATTGCAATTCGGTACTTTAACTGCACTTCCTAAAGACGACCAATAGGATAAATGAAGAAATTAAAATTGCTACATGTTTATTTCCACCATTAACACTGTCTATAATTAAACACAAATGCTTATAAAAGACAGGAGAATAAATGCTTTTCACATTCTTTTGACATTGTCATTGTGTAATGTATATTTACTTTCAGAATGTATATATGTATGTTTCCCCATACTACCGTACTCTATTCTAAATAGCAACGTTGTTACCTCAACACATCTCTACTTTTCACTACCTGCAGCGAGTCAGCAACCTATAGTACACGCACAGTAAACTTATTGTATCGGGTCCCAAGTCTCGAAGCCAGGTGATAAGTGATAATGTTAGCGAGATGAGCCCGGAGTTCAGCGCCGAAAGTTACCCAGCATTTGCTCTTAATAGATTGAGGGAAACCCATGGAAGAAACCTCAAACGGGTAACTTTCTCCAACCAAGATTTGAACCCGGGTCCGCTAGTCTCACGGTCAGACGTGCTAACCGTTACTCCAATGTCGTCTAAGTCCGACGGATGACCCGGGTGGCATTTGTGAACCCGACACTGACAGGCGGGCCATCATTCCTAGGACCTGCAGATAAAGTCCCATCATCTACTGACGACACCGAAGCCCTTAGAACCTAGACTATCATCGGAATTTCGTACTACCCTCAGACATTACCCAAACCTATTTTTACTATTACAGATGATAGATGAAATTAGGAGAAAGCGGAGAGTGTTGCTCAAATGAAATAAACGGGAGTACCCCGAGAAAGACACTCTGCAACGTCTGTTTTGTCCTCTATAAATTCTACCTAGGCCTAAACGGAGGTCGAACTCGAGCCGCCTGGATGGAAGAGGCCAGCATTCTAGCAGTGTAGCCAGAAACGCGGCAACCAGAGCGTGTTGTGTATAAAAAAAGTAAATGCAAAATGTTAGGAAAATTCCAATCAAGAAGCATCAGATAGAGCTTACAATAATCTAACGCTCTGATTTACTCAAAAGTCAAATGGAGCAATGTCTTTTTATGTTATTATCTTTTGAGTTATTTGAACATTTCATGTTTTTGTAGACTACATGCTATCGCTATTACGTTACTTTCCATAATTATTCAAATTACGTAATTACATGTCCTGCTAAGTAATTATTATTATATTCAGGATTCTACAGCTACTGCCGTCTTCCTGTGCCAATCCTCCAAAGCCTTCTGTCTTGTGCGTCTTCAGTCCTCAACCCCCTCGTGTGCATGACCTCCATTACTTCGTTGTTCCAAGTTCTTTTTGGTCTACCTCTTCCTCTTCTTCCTGGAGGTTTCCACTGGTAAATTTGTTTAGGCCATCTGTCTTCACCCATTCTCATCAGATGACCAAACCACTTCAAACTCTTATTTTCTATTCTATTTAACACTGTCTCTTCAGCATCCATTCTATGCCTGATTTCTTCATTTTTAATGTGGTCCAAGCGGGAGACTCTAGCACTTCGTCTCAAATACAGACGTGGACAAATTATTAACAAAATTGACGATTTTTATGATAATTCTGTTTACAAAATTTGACTTTTCAATTTAGACTACAGTTGACAATTTTGGATATTTCCATCATTACAGTAGACAGAAATATGCAAAAATGACAACTGTAGTTTAAATTGAAGAGTCAAGTTTTGTAAAAATATATAATAAAAATCTTCAATTTTGGTAATAATTTGTAAATTAGCAAAAATGTCAACTGCACTGAAGAGTCAAATTTTGTAAAAATATAAAACCAAAATCTTCAGTTTTGCTAATAATTTGGAAATATCCAAAATGTAAACTGTAGTCCAAATTGAAGAATCGAATTTTGTAAAAATATACAATAAAAACCTTCAGTTTTGCTAATAATTTGTAAATATGCAAAAATATCCAATGTAGTCCAAATTGAGGAGTTAAATTTTGAAAAATATACAATACAAATCTTCAATTTTGCTAATAATTTGGAAACACACAAAAATGTCAACTGTAGTCTAAATTGAAGAATCATATTTTGTAAAAATATATAATAAAAATCTTCAATTTTGCTAATAATTTGTCCACGTCTGTAATCCATTTCTACGGCCAAAATTCTTTTTCTATAATATGCATTCGTTACCCATATTTCATTTCCGTAGTTTAATGCAGATTCAACTAACATTTTGCCAATATATTTTTTGGTATTCTTCCAAAGATGTCTTCTTAAATAATAAGATACTAAAAAAATGTTTCTTTCAGAATGTTTAAATTTTAACATTTAATGTAGGCTAATTTCAGTCAACCGTAATGAATTATTTTACAATGTCGTTTTCTTAAAACCATTTACAGTGTCGTTACAGTATATTTTCTCTTTACTGAAATTGCGGAAGGAAATTTTAAATTTACGAATAGCTTCAACGCCACAGATGACGTCATTCGCAGTGACTAAGAGGTTTGTTTAAACTTCAAGTCGGTTGATTCTAAACAGGCAATGAAAATAAACGTTCTGTGTGTTTAAATATATGCATAACTCTTCTTTGAACGCAATTCTATCAGACTTGCTCAGAATAATTGCAGGTAAGCTATGTTTGTTTGAGAGCAAGTAAACTGGAGAGATGATGCAGTGAACAGTAACAAAAATTGTTTGACAGCATAAGAATTTTATGACCTTTTCACAGTGGTTGGGTTGGCACACTTCGGAGTTATTTTGGACAAAGCATAAACTTGTAACACACATGACTCTCTTCAAACTACACGTAAGTTACTGTACGTTCCTGATTTCGTTCCAGGCATTGCACTCTACTGCAATTTTGAAACGCCTTAAATCTAAAAGTCGGTTCACAATAATTATCGTTGCTGAATTTAATTCTACACATTCCACTCTACTGCAATTTTGAAATACCTTAAATCTGAAAATGGGTTCACAATAATTATCATTGCTGAATTTAATTCTAGAGATTGCACTCTACTTGCAATTTTGAAAGGCCTTAAATCTAAAAGTCGGTTCACAATAACTTCGTTGCTGAATTTAATACTAGACATTGACCTCTACCGAAATTTTGAAAGGCCTTAAATCTAAAAGTCGGTTCACAATAATTATCGTTGCTGAATTTAATTCTAGACATTCCACTCTACTGCAATTTTGAAAGACCTTAAATCTGAAAATGGGTTCACAATAATTATCATTGCTGAATTTAATTCTAGACATTGCACTCTACTGCAATTTTGAAACGCCTTAAATCTAAAAGTTGGTTCACAATAATTATCGTTGCTGAATTTAATTCTAGAGATTGCACTCTACTTGCAATTTTGAAAGGCCTTAAATCTAAAAGTCGGTTCACAATAACTATCGTTGCTGAATTTAATTCTAGACATTGACCTCTACCGAAATTTTGAAAGGCCTTAAATCTAAAAGTCGGTTCACAATAATTATCGTTGCTGAATTTAATTCTAGACATTCCACTCTACTGCAATTTTGAAAGACCTTAAATCTGAAAATTATTATCATTGCTGAATTTAATTCTAGACATTGCACTCTACTGCAATTTTGAAACGCC